>NW_011476098.1:4480-6105 GCF_000754665.1 Bison bison bison | reverse complement strand
GCTGTTTCAGCACCACGGACAGCAGGCCTGACGCCTGACCCGCCCCCTCAGGCCTCAGTGTCGGCCCCAACCCGCCAAGGATGGGGCAAGCGCGAGAATGTCCTCAGCTAGCTAGACCAAGCCTCGCTCTGGCTTCTGACTTGGGTAATCCTATATGGGGCCCTTGGTAGCCCTTTCCATGAACTGAGACAGGAAAAGACCCCTTGCAAAGATCCAGCAGCCTTCTGGATCCTTAAAATGTGATGTGTAGTTACTTAGTGGGGGATTGGGGGTGGGGCTGTTGGAGTAATCCCTTCGAGGGGGGTTTCTGGGGAGGGTGGCTACAGGGCTGTGACTGAACGTGAGTGTTTGTGTATGCTTTTGAGCTGGACAGACTATGTAATTTGTCTGGATATATTTTTAGATGTGTATGGTGTGATACATTGACTAAGTGGGGATATTCCAAGTGTGATTTTGATGTCCTGTGTAGGTAAGTTTGTGAGTCACTCTAACCACTACTTACTGGTCAAATTTGTGAAGCTCTGTAGGTATTTGACTGTTGACATTGGATTGTACTAGTGAGTCATACGGGCCTGTGAGTACCTGTCTGTGTGTGGACCATATGTTACTGTGATGGTGTTTTCTCCTGAGTGTGAGCAGGAGATATAAACACACTGCTATAAGCGGCTTTGGGGCTTGTGTGAGGGACAGTTGACATGGTAGCATTTGTGTATCTTAAATCTGCTCCTTGTTCACTCCAGTCCCCTCCCCCCTCACCTTTCCGCCTTTGTCTCTGAGCCTGCACCGGTTGGAGGCCAGCATCACTGAGAGATGAGCTGTGCGCTGAGGCTGGGGGAGACTGTCCAAGCCAGGAATGGGTCAGGGGCTGAGGGAGGGGACCGTGACCGGCCCCTGACATTGAGGGGTCCTGAGGGTTTGCAGGAGGTGGGGAGGGTCTGATGGGAAGAAAGGTTGGGGCTGTCTCCCTAGATATACACATGGAGCTCTGTGCAGTCACACCCGAAACCCTACCCTAGCTGCAGAGGCACACAGATCAGCCACCTATATCCAGCCAGGCACAGAGACCCCCCAAGAGGACACACGGGGGCACACAGGCACACACAAGTGAGAGGTTGAGATACAAAGGAACACAGCCATCCACACGAACACAGGAGCAGGTAGGCCACACAGAGTCATACAGTAAACACAGGCAGGCACTCACAGCCTTCCAAAATACTCTGGCCAGACACATCCGTATAGAGGCACATGGGTGGATACTCACAACGTCACTGCAGCACTGCCTGGGGTGTGCCCACATGTGCCCAGACTCATACTTTGGCACATTCCCACACATGTGCTCGTCTGCCTCCCCCTTCATCTCTCCCCAGTGACTTTCAGGCCTTACCCTGCTATACCTGCATGCAGAGGGGTGTCAGAGACCCACGGCAGGTCTAAGGGGGCCCTGGGCACTGGCTGGCACTTGTTACTGACCCTGATGCAACGTGGCGAGCAGCCTGGTACCTCCCAGTTGGAAGCTCTCCTCCAGCTCTCTCCCTCCCCGGCCCCTCCAGGCCCCTTTGTCTCCTTCCCTGCTTGCCCCATCCTGTGGTCCCTCTCACTGTCTCTGCCTCTTGGGCTGCCTTCAC
>NW_011476098.1:3529-4380 GCF_000754665.1 Bison bison bison | reverse complement strand
TCAGATTCAGCAGGGCCTTGGGGAGGATTTGGAAGGGAGGGGGCCGCTGGGCCCAGGTAATTGAAAACACTGAGCTGTGCTAATTGGATTAGGAGGGATATGAGCTGGAGCAGGGGAGTGTTCCCGGGCTGCTGTAGGCGGGCTGTCTGCCTCTCTGGCTTCCAAGGTATCCTGGGTGGAGGGCGGGGGGTCAGTTCTGCAGACCCTGCCAGGAGGAGGCAAGGATCTGGCCACAGTGCAGTCTTTGTTAAAGTCATGGATTTCTTTCTCCCTGCCCGCTAGAGCTGAGGCCTACTGGTCCTGGCCATTGCCCCACCCCAGAACTGGCGATCAAGCTGTGTCCTGGAGGTCTTGACCTGCCATAGCTGTAGCGTGGCATGTGTCCCCTTCTTACAGCCTCTCCCAGCCTCCCCCTCCCCCAGGGTTGTCTACTTCTTTCTGCCTAAGCCATGGGGCGACTTGTCAGCCTTTTTCTCATTCTGTCCCTTGCTGCATGGATCTCTCAGATGAAGGACACCATGGTAAGTTGGGGGGAGGGTGGAAATGTTTCCCAGGAGGCCCTGTATGCCTTGTGCCTCATGCAAGCTGCAGTCTTTTCTGCTTCCTGGGTCCTGTGGCACCTGGTGGCGGGGGGAAGGGGGGCGGCTTTGTTCTGTCTCCAGCAGGTGGGTTTCCTCCCTGGCTTTCCACTTGTCTCTGGTGGTCCACCCTTCCCTCTGGTCCTCCTCTCTCCCCGTGAGGGGTTTGCCCTCGTTGGTGCTTCTGCCTTTGGCTTCCCCTGTCTCTCTTTTCTTTCTTTCACATGCTTTGTCTTTCTGTTTGGCTTCTTCTCTCTCTTCTGGTTTCTTTCT
>NW_011476098.1:2531-3059 GCF_000754665.1 Bison bison bison | reverse complement strand
CTCCTTCAGCATCACGGGCAACAGCAGCAACTTGCCCAGAGCTTCCAGGGCACCTATCGCTGCTTTGCCAGCAACAAGCTGGGCACCGCCATGTCCCACGAGATCCAGCTCATGGCCGAGGGTGCGAGGCACTGCAGGGACCAGGGAGGGTCTGGGGCATGTGAGCGGGTCCCCAAACGGATCTGCCGAGCGCGTGTGAGGCTCCAACCCGAGAGCTGACCTCTCTCAGCTGATTATTAAGAGTGCCAAGGGACCGGGCACCGTGCTGGCCCGCAGCCACCTCTCGCCTCCTCCCCCTGTTCTTTTGCCACTCTTTCTGGTCAGCTCCATCCCCCCTTCCCTCTCTTCTGTGCTTTTCCCTTCTTGGCCTTGGGGCTTTGCTGCCTGGGGAGTGCCCTGGGAGGGCTTGTTGACTGAATGTGGGCAGGACTGAGCCTGTCTGAGCCTGGGCTTCAGCTTCTACCCCATCCACCCCTCAGTTGCTGTCTGCTCTCCACTTCCCTCCAGTCATCTCCTCCCATGTCCCCT
>NW_011476098.1:1102-2017 GCF_000754665.1 Bison bison bison | reverse complement strand
CTCATCCCTTCCTCCTGGTGGGAGCTAAGAGTTGTAGAGAGTTAACCCTTCACGGCCATCTGGCCTCCAGCCCATCTCATCTGCATGCTGCGCTGGTCTCAGCCTTGAGCCCAGAGAGGATCCAGAGTCTCTGCCTCCCTCATGTCCTGGCTCGCCAACCTGTGCCCTTGGGTAGCCCTCCTCCTCTCCCCCTGCCCTGCCTTCTCCAGGAAGAGACTGGAAAATCCACGGGGCCGGCCTCTCTGTCCCTTCCAGGTACCCCCAAGTGGCCAAAGGAGACAGTGAAACCTGTTGAGGTCGAGGAAGGGGAGTCGGTGATTCTCCCTTGCCACCCGCCCCCCAGTGCAGAGCCACTCCGGATCTACTGGATGAACAGCAGTGGGTGCCCACGAGGGGCTGCTGCCAGGGTCAAGGGACGGGTCAGTGGGTGTATGTTCCGGGGGAGGGCTCCTGACCTCTGACCTCTGCCTCCTTCCTTCCCGCCCCCCCACCCCTGCCCACAGAGATCTTGCACATCAAACAGGATGAGCGGGTGACCATGGGCCAGAATGGCAACCTCTACTTTGCTAATGTGCTCACCTCGGACAACCACTCAGACTACATCTGTCACGCCCACTTCCCTGGCACCCGAACCATCATTCAAAAGGAACCCATTGACCTCCGGGTCAAAGCGAGTGAGTTCCAAAGTCTCTGATACACTGCCCTACTCTTCTCCTACCCTCATGGTGCATCCCATCAGTCTTCTTCAAAGACAGCGTGGCCCACACACCTTCCCTGGGTGGTGAGGGCAGAGATAGGGCCCTCTCTTTAAGAAGAGGAGGATGGAGAAGGAAATGGCAACTCACTCCAGTATTCTTGCCTGGAAAAGTCCATGGACAGAGGAGCCTGGTGGGCTGCAGTCTATGGGGTTACATG
>NW_011476098.1:0-727 GCF_000754665.1 Bison bison bison | reverse complement strand
TAAAAAAAAAAGAAGATGAAACTGAGCCTCGGAGGGCTCCCTGGGGTGTCCAGAGTCACCCAGCCTGGGAACTTAGTGCGTCGGAGCTGGGGAAGAGTGCGCCATGCTGCCCGCCCTGTCTCCTCACAGCCAACAGCATGATGGACAGAAAACCACACTTGCTCTTCCCCACCAATTCCAGCAGCCACCTGGTGGCCCTGCAGGGGCAGCCCTTGATCTTGGAGTGCATAGCTGAGGGCTTGTGAGTCTGGGTCCCCTGGGAGGGGAGGGGCAGGGGGTGGAGCCTCTGCCGTGGGGCGGAGCATGGGTGGAGCCTCTGCTGTGGGGCAGGGCTGAGCAGCCCGGTCCTCTCTCCCCTCTGCTGTCTCCCTTGGCCTCTGTGCTTGGTGGCCCCGGGCAGCCCCACGCCCACCATCAAGTGGCTGCGCCCAAGCGGCCCCATGCCAGCCGACCGGGTCACCTACCAGAACCACAACAAGACGCTGCAGTTGCTGAACGTGGGTGAGGAGGACGACGGCGAGTACCGCTGCCTGGCTGAGAACTCGCTGGGCAGCGACCGCCACGCCTACTACGTCACCGTGGAGGGTATGGCGCCACTGCGGGCATTCAGGCAGCCAGAATGCCATGCCCACGGTCACGGGGGGTGGTGAGGGTGGGCAGAATCAGGGCCAGCCCGAGAGCTGGTCACCCGCTGTGAGCTCATATTAGTTCTTCCCTTCCTGGCAGC
>NW_011476097.1:18770-20343 GCF_000754665.1 Bison bison bison | reverse complement strand
TGGATGGATGGATGGACGGATAAACAGAAAATGGATGGATAGATAGATGTATGTATGTATGTATAGATGGATAGATGTATGTGTGGACAGATAGATGGATGGATGGATGGATGGATGGATGGATGGGTAGATGGATGGATGGGTGGGTGGAGAGATGGATGGATGGAGGGATGGATGATGGATGGATGGATAGATGTATGTATGTATGCATAGATTGATAGATGTATGTATGTATGGATGGATGATGGATGGGTGGATGGATGCATGGATGATGGATGGATGGATGGATGGAGAGATGGATGGATGGGTGGATAGATGGATGGATGGAGAGATAGATGTATATATGTATGGATATATGTATGGATAGATGTACATATGTATGGATAGACGGATATATGTATGGATGTATATATGGATAGACAGATGTATGTATGTATGGATGGGTAGATGGGTTTATGTATGTATGGATAGATGGATAGATGTATGTATGGATGGATGGATGGGTAGATGGATGGATGGGTGAATAGATGGATGGATGGATGGATGGATGGATGGATGGATAGATGGATAGATGTATGTATGCATGGATGGATGGATAGATAGATAATTAGAAAGTCTCTGGTGCTAGCTGAGGGTTTCTCAGCCTTAGGCCTACTGACACCTGGACTGGACGACTCTCTGACGTGGGGCATCCTGGGTACCACAGGGTGTGGAGCAGCAGCCCTGGTCTCCACCCACCACGTGCCGGGAGCCCCGTTCCCCCACTCCTGAAGTCACATCAACCAAAAATGTCTCCCAAAATTGCCCAGAGTCCCCTGGGGACAAAACCCCCTTGGTTGAGACCCGTTGCTCGAGATTCATACATCTGGGGCTCGAAGACAGGGCAACAAGGCAAGGTGCATTTCCTTGCAGCTGAAATGAACTTTAAGAATTCCAAACGTGCGACCTGTGTGCTGTCACCATGCCTTTCAATTTTCCTTTTCCCCTCCTTTCCTTCTGCTGCTGATACATTTTAACATAACATCTGGAGCTTCTATGTGCTTTGTTGAAATCCGATTATAGAAAAAGAAGGCAAACGGTTTTTATCTATTCCTGTGTTGTTGCTGTTGAGTCGCTCAGTTTTATCCAACTCTGCAACCCCATGGACTGAAACCCACCAAGCTCTTCCGTCTGTGGGATTCTCCAGGCAAGAACGCTGAACTGGGTTGTCACACCCTTCTAGGGTATCTGCCCGACCTAGGGGATCGAACCCAGGTCCCCTGCATTGCAGATGGACTCTTTACCATCTGAGCCACCAGGGAAGCACAAGAATACTGGAGTGGGTAGCCTATCCCTTCTCCAGTGGATCTTCCCCACCCAGGAATTGAATCAGGGTCTCTCCTGTATTGCAGGTGGATTTTTCACCAATTGAGCTACCAGGGAAGCCCATTCATTCCCTTGCCTGTACCGACCCCACAAAAAGGTGTCTGCCCAGATCCCAATCATTGGAAAAGACCCTGATGCAGGGAAAGACTGAAGGCGGGAGGAGAAGGGGACGACAGAGGATGAGATGGTTGGATGGCATCACAGACTC
>NW_011476097.1:17905-18477 GCF_000754665.1 Bison bison bison | reverse complement strand
ACGTACCTGAAAAGCGCGTCGATCATCCGCTTGGACGGCAGCCTCCAGACGATGCGCGGCCAGGGGTCCCCGGAGGCGCTGCAGTCCAGGCGGAGGGTCCCCCCGTAGCGGACGTCGGTCCTCTGCGGGGAGGTGCCGGTGATGCGCGCGTTGGCGGCCGCGCGCTGTACCGTGAGCTGCACGGTCCGGCGTGCCGAGCCCACCAGGTTGGCGGCCACGCACTCATAGCGCCCACTGTCCTGGGGCGCCAAGTTGCGGATGTAGAGGGTCCCGTTGGGGAAGACGAAGAGGTTGCCGTGGACGAACTGCGAGGGGCGGATCTGGGTGCCGTCGCGGAGCACCCAGCGCACGCTGGGCAGGGGCGCGGCGCGGGCCGTGCAGTGGATATGGATGCTGAGGCCGGGCGGCAGCGAGATGTTCTCCGCCTTCTCCTGGTGGATGACCGGGGGCAGGGCCGCTACGTGCAGGCGGATGGCCAGGCTGTCGGCGCCCGCCGCGTTGCTCGCCACGCACTTGTAGACGCCCCTGTCTTGGAAGGACGCCTCCTTGATGCTCAGCGTCCGGTTCTCGTG
>NW_011476097.1:17340-17805 GCF_000754665.1 Bison bison bison | reverse complement strand
GTCTGCCACACGCGCCCGTCGGGGAACACCCAGGAGATCTGCGGCACCGGGGTCCCCTTGGCCAGACACTCCATGGCGATGGTGTCGCCCAGGTAGACGGTGACATCCTTGTAGTGGGAGGCCAGGATCTGGGGCTGCTGCGCCGTGACCGCCAGGAGGACCACCATGCGGTCGGCGCCGTGCAGGTTTTTGGCTGTACACACGTACTGCCCGCGGTCCTGCACCTGGACGCTCCGGATGACGAACGTGCCGTTCTTCAGGACCTCGAACCGCTGCAGTCTGGTGTTGGGGGTCATCAGAGCACCTGGAACTCAAAAGACACCTGCCATCAGGTGCGATGCACACCGAGCCCTTTCCACAAGGATGGAATAAAGATTATTAGTTAATGGATCTGTGCGTTGCAGCTGCCCAGGTGCTAAGTAGTGTCCAACCCTTTGCAACGCCGCCCCCCCCCCCCCCCCCCCC
>NW_011476097.1:9894-17240 GCF_000754665.1 Bison bison bison | reverse complement strand
CTCCGCCGTGTCCAACCCTTTGCGACGCCCCCCTCACCCCCCACAGGACTGTAGCCCGCCAGGTTCCTCGGTGCGAGGGATTCTTCCAGGCAGGAACACTGGAGAGGGTTGCCATTTCCTTCCTCCAGGGGATTTTCCAGATGTAGGGATTGAACCTGAGTCTCCTGAAGTGGCAGGTGTGTTCATTCCCACTGAGCCATCGGGGAAACCCTTTAATCTGATTCTCCTCTTCATGTCCAAACAGCAAAAAAAGCAAAAGGCCCCAAATCCCCAGGACTTGCTCTCATCTTCTCATGTGTGTGTGTGTGCGCTAAGTTGCGTCAGTCATGTCCGACTCTCTGTGACCCCATGGACTGTAGCCTGCCAGGCTCCTCTGTCTGTGGGATTCTCCAGGCAAGAATACTGGAGTTGGGTTGCCAGGCCCTTCACCAGGGGATCTTCTCCACCCAGGGATCGAACTGGAGTCTTCTGCACTGGCGGGTAGGTTTTTTACCAGTAAGCCACCTGCGAAGCCCTTTAATTGACTGATTTCTCCTCTTTATGTCCACACAGCAAAGAGCAAAAGACCCACCCCTCCAGGACGCATGCGATTGTGGAGGTACTGGGGGGTGGGTCTTTTTGCGATTGCTGTTTGGTGTCACAGAGACTTGAATACGACTTAGCACTACGCCATCTATTCCTTTCCCACTCAAAATGTGGGGCAGTCCATGGGGTTGCAACGAGTCAGACACGACTGAGTGACTAAACTGAAATGAACTGACAAATGATAAATCCCGGAGAGGGTGTGGAGAGAAGGGAAACCTCTTGCACTGTTGGTGGGAATGGAAGCTGATACAATCACTATGGATAAGAGCATGGAGACTCCTTAAAAAACGAAACACAGAACTAACACACGATACAGCAATCTCACTCCTGGGCATATACCCTGAGAAAACCATATCAAAACAAAAACAAAAAATACACATACCACAGCGTTCACTGCAGCTCTGTTTACAGTGATGACACGGAAGCAACCTGAGTGTCCATCGACAGATGAATGGATAAAGAAGATGTGGTACACACACACACACACACACACACACACACACACACTGGAATATTACTCAGCCATGAAAAGGAACGAAATTGAGTCCTTTGTAGAGAGATGGATGAACCTAGAGTCTGTCATGCAGAGTAAAGTAAGTCAGAAAGTGAAAGTCACTCAGTGGTGTCTGACTCTTTGGGACCCCGTGGACTATAAAGCAAAGAATTGTCCAGGCCAGAAGACTGGAGTGGGTAGCCTTTCCCCTCTCCAGGGGATCTTCTCAACCCCAGGGATTGAACCCAGGTCTCCCACACTGCAGGTGGATTCTTTACCAGCTGAGCCACCAGGAAAGCCCAAGAATACTGGAGTGGGTAGCCTATCCTTTCTCCAGGGGCTCTTTACAACCCCATGGACTGTATAGCCCACCAGGCTCCTCTGTCTATGGGATTCTCCAGGCAAGGACACTGGAGTGGGTTGCCATTTCCTTCTCCAGGGGACCTTCCCAACCCAGGAATCGAACTGGGGTCTCCCGTATTGCAGGCAGATTCTTTACTAACCGAGCCACCAGGGAAGCCGTTACACATGCACCCTGGTGTTCATGCAGCACTGTTCATAGGAACCATGACACAGAAGCAACCTCAGTGTCCATCCACAGAGGAATGGAGCAATATGATGTGGTACCCACACAATGGAATATTACTCAGCCATGAAAAGGAACAAAGCTGAGTCTGTCGCCGTGATGCGGAGGAAACTAGAGTCTGTGGTAGCGTGAAGGAGGTCAGAAAGAGAAAATCAGATATTGTACTATTAACGCCTACATATGGAATCTGGAAAGACGGTCCTGATGAACCTGTCTGCAGGGCAGGAATACAGGCACAGATGTAGAGGAGGGACAGGTGCACACAGTGGGGGAAGGAGAAGGTGGCGTGAGTCGGGAAAGCAGCGCTGGAATATACACACGACCGTGTGTGAAACAGACAGACGGAAGCTGGGGTATAGCCCAGGGAGCTCAGCTCGGGGCTCTCTGATGACCTAGACAGGGGGATGGGGCCTGGGAGGGAGGCTCAAGAGGGAGCGCATATATGGATACTTTTAGCTGATTCACGTTATTGTACAGCAGAAACCAACACAGCATTATGTAAAGCAATTATATTCCAATTAAAAAGAAAACAAAAACTGGAGCTAACTAGGAAAAGTGTTACTCGCTCAGTCGTGTCCGACTCTGTGACCCCCCCTGGACTGTATCCCACCAGGCTCCTCTGTCCATGGGGATTCTCCAGGCAAGAATACTGGAGTGGGTTGCTGTGCCCTTCTCCAAAGGAAAAGCTGGTGCTAAGCAGCAGAATCCCAGTCAGGTAGAGGAAGATACATGATGGTCTCGGGAGGGGGTGTGGTCCAGGGATACTCTACGATGGAACAAGGTACAGAGGACGCTAAGAATGAATGCAAATGGGGTCTCTTCAGTGGAGGGACATGCCTTCCATCCGAGGCAGAGTCCTTTCACAACGAAAAACCCCGCGGTGTCCCCCGCTTGCTTCCTCCAGCAAATTCCTCATTAAATCATTAGGGAAGCGTTTGGCGTCCGGCATGGAGCCTTCAAAGATGTCAGTAATCTGCCTGCGTCCAGAGCCTCTTCTCACGACTGGAAAACATCTAACATGCGTGAGATCAGCAGAGAATGTACAGCTGTCTCTAGTGTAACAGCATCGGTCACTTCCTGGGTTATCCACATGGCAGATGGAGGGGAAAAAAAAAAAAAACAACCCCAACCTTCTGAACAGAATCCAAGCCTGAAGGACACAGCTGTGCTTGAGAGAGATGGAAAGACAAAGAGGAAAAGGGAGGTATGTTCACGGAGACTGCAGGGCCAAAATAAGAGACGCAGATTTGTGGAGTGGGATGAACCGAGAGAGGAACACTGACATATAGACCCTACACGTGTAAAATACAGACAGCGACTGGGAAGCTTCTAAATAACACAAGGAGCTCAGCCTGGTGCTCGGCAATGACCTAGAGGGGCGATCATCACGTTTAATTCCTCATGTCACCTAGAATCTGTTTGGACATCCAAGCAGATGGGTCGTTTCGGAGGAAGCAAAGCGGTCTTTGCAGCACCCCGGCCTGCCAAGTAGAGAGCATCATACGGACCCTTGTTATATGGGCTGAATTCTGTCCTTCCACCATCAATTCCTACATTGGAGCTGGGACCCCCACCCCCACCCCTAGAAGCTCAGAATGTGGCTGTGCTTGGAGATGGTCTTTAAAGAGGGGATGAAGGTAGAAAATGAGGTCTATGAGGGTGTGTCCTGATCCCATAGGGCCAGGGTTCTGATAAAAAGAGGAGATGGGAACATCAGACACACAGACAGATGATCACGTGAGAAGACGGCCGGTGATACGCCAAAGAGGATTCAGGAGGAATTAGCCCCGCTGTAACCAGGATCTTGGACTCCCAACCTCCCAAATGGTCAGAAAATAAGTTGGCTGCTCCAGCCGCCCCGTGTAGGGTGCTCAGTGATGGCAGACGGAGCTGACTCATTGAAATCACAGCTCCAGGTTCAAAGAAAACCAAGGCCCACCGAGCTGAGACCAAACTCCAGCGACCTTCCAAGCCAGTGGGAGGATGTAGGGGACTTCCCCTCACTCCCCTCCCTTCCTGCAAGCCCCGCGTGGTTTGCGGATGACTCCTGTACTGAACCTCAGAGGGATAAGGCAAGAGGTTCCTTTGCGGAACATTTCTAAGCCTCAGTTTGTCGTCATTTAGTCGGTAAGTCACATCTGATGCTTTGCGACCTTGTGGACTATAGCCAGCCAGCCTCCTCTGTCTGTGGGTTTCTCCAGGCAAGAATACTGGAGTGGGTTGCCATGCCCTTCTACAGGGGATCTTCCCGACTTACAGATGGAACCCGCGTCTCCCGCAATGGCAGGCAGATTCTTTACTTCCGAGCACCCCTGGGAAGCCCTAAGTCCCGGTTAGGAATGCTACGTGTTTCCACGGCTGCTTTAAAAAAAAAAAAAAAAAAAAACACCTCACACCCTTGTTCATTTCTCACTCCCCCGTCTCTGTAAAGGGATACACCCATGAATAGATTGTCTGGAGTCGTTTCCCATCACACCTACCCGTTGTCCTCTTCTGACAGTCTCTGCCTCTACGTGGACTTCTTATACTCAAGGAACTCCCCCTTCCCCACCTACCAGCCCCACTTGGAACGCCTGACGTGTAAACGCCCTACCTGTGGACAGCTTGGTCCAAGTCACAAAGGGCTTGGGCTTCCCCGTGGCCTCACAGGGGAACGTGACGTCTGTCTCCACGGTGACGGTCACGGACTGCGGGGATTTGGTGACGATCTGTGGCTTTTCCCCGAGCGTCCAGAATTTGGACGCAGGCAGCCCTCCGGCAGAGAAGAGCTTTGTGCTGCCGTGATGGAAGCTTCTGGAGGGTGGGACGGAAGACGTCGTGAAAGGGACAGAGCTCCGGGTGGAGGAGCCCGGGGGGATGGTCCGTACGTTCATGGATGGGGGTGCTGTGGTCCTGGGGGGGTGCAAGATGGGAGGCGCTGGGGGCCCCAGGTCCATGTGGAAGATGCTCTGAGAGTGGATCCGAGTGTGGGGACCTACGTTGACCTTTCTGTCTCTCAACGCTGGGGCTGGAGAGCTGGGTCCCTGAGGTTTCGGAGTACCTCCCAACTGGGGGAAAGACAGGGTCCTGTTGATAAAGAAAGGGAATCTTCCACCGGGAAGAGGAGGCGCTCTTGAATTCGGAAGCTTGCCCACGGGGTCTCTTCTTAGATCGGGCAGATGGTTATTTGCAAACGATCTGGAGTTGCCCTGGAATCGGTCAGCTCCTTGGCCGGTTGCCGTACCAGGAATGCTAGGTTTGGAACCAGGCCACAAAACCACCATGGGAGTCGTCGGATAACTGGGTGATCTCGGAGTCGTGGTGTGCCTGCCCTCTGGCCAAACCCTCGACGGGTACGCAGTGACTCCCGGTTTGCGGGTCAGGTGACGAGGGGGCTGGAAGGTGACCGAGTATCTGAAGGGGCTTTGTGTGACCATGTGCGGGGGTCTCATGGTTCCTCTCGGCGGGATCGGTGTGGCGGGAACCCTGGCTGGTTGGTGGAAAACCAGGACCCTCCCAGCCTCGTCTGGACCATCTGGAACATGGGGAAGCATGTTTTTCATTGTACCATCAAACGCTTCCTTTCTTAATGCCTCCTCTGGAGTCAAGGTAAATCTGTCCTGCTTGGAAGAGGGCGTGGATAACTGGTGTGCCTTCGATAAATGTTGAGTTACTTCGTTATTCACAGAAGGCGCTTTGGTTTCTGGGGTCCCCACGTAATGGAAGGTGACATGGTGTTTGGAAGCTTTCCAGGCTGGGGACGTCCCTGAAGGAAGAGGTGGTGTGGGCTCTGCAGTGGTCTCTGTGGAAGACATCAGAGTCGTGGGTGGGAATGGCGATTCTGGCTCCTCCAGTGGGGTGGGAGTGGACACGCGACTCTGGGGTCCGATTTCAGAACGGACAGTAGTGTGAGTGGTTTCACGGCCTCCCTGATCACGGACGGTGGTTTCCGCCAGACTCGAGGATGCCTCTACTTTTAGGACGGGGAGAGTCGTTGAAGGAGCCGCACGTTGGGGTTGGAACAGCGTAGAGACCGCCGCTGAAGGCGAAAACTCACCTAGATCCGCTGACTCTCTCACAGAGGGTGATTCTGTAAGAGCTTCCGAAGGGCTGGTAACAGGTGGGTCTGTGTGTTCCACTCCAAGCTGGGTTGCCCCTGGGGGATCCCAGCTTGTCGTTTTTGGAAAGGGAGACATCAGAGACACCTCCTTAAATCCTCTCGCAGGGGAGACCTCGGCCACAGAAGGTGATGCCGCATGGGTGACTGAGTCTCCAGGGACCAGACCGTGGGTTTGATAGTCCCTGAGGTCTGTGACACCATGGTTCTTCGTTTCCTGTCCGTCTGACGCAGGCTCGCGTGTGACTGGAACAGTCTCTTGGAATCTGTCAGAAGCTGAATATGTTTTGCTGATGCTGGCTGTGCTATAAGCTCCCATGCCGGTTATCTCCCGTGGGTCTCCAGTGGTGAAAGAGACGGTCGTAGGGGAAAGCGCAGCTTGGGAACTGAGGGGAAAAGAGATTCTATGCTTATCTTCTGGAGAAAAGCTGGGCTTGGACACGGAAGCTGCAGAGCTCAGGGTGGAAGTGATGTATCGGTGTCTGTTGCGCTTCTTGCCCTGTTTCCTGTGTGGGCTGCCCCTGGATACGGATTCGGCATGCTCCTCCGTGTCCAAGCGTCCGGCGGTACCTACGGCACTGTTAACCCAGGTCGTAGGAACCAGAGAACTCGCCACTTGAAGGCTTGGAGTCTTCGCTTCGGGGACTTGGGTCGGTGGAGGCGAGAAAGCATCTGTCGGGGCAAACGTCGTATGCGGGGTCTGTTTATGGTGGTGTCGGAATTTGTGGGGTCGGAATCGCCTCCTCCCGTGGGGCCTCTTTCGGGAAGGATGAGTGGTCAGCGCCGACGGTGAAGTGTCCTTTTGGGCTGGCGTGGTCACTGGTGCCGTGGTCATGTCCTTGCCAAACACAACGCCAGGCATGGACTCCCTGGGATGCTGCAAGTCAGTGACGCTGTTCATCACTTCTGGTGTCGAGTCAAGCGGAGTGGTCAGGTGTACGGCTTGCCCATTTCCCTTGACGCTTCTGGAGTCTGTGGGGTGCGTCTCTAGCGTACCCTCTTCCTGAAGTGTCTGAGAAGTCTCCTTCATGCCCTCAGGAGTCAGTGGGTGGCCTGGAGTGCTTAAACCAGTTTCCACAAGCTGCGGGCTGTCTGTCTGTTCCTGGAGGTGAGTTTCAACTGGGATGCTGGGGTCCCCTAAGGTGGGGTCTTCAAGCGGCTCAGACGTTCTAGCCTCGGCAACCCACGAGGCGGGAGTTGGTGTGAAGCGTGTGGAGGCCTGTTCTTTCACGGTCTTCTCAGCTGGTTGTGAATTTGTCCCCAGATCGGGGTAAAAGTAGGTCACAGTCTCAGACTCAGCCAAGGGTACGGCGTCCATCGGAGATTCATCCTCAGGGGATGTGGCCTCCGGCACGGACCCAACATGGAGGGTGGACCAGCTGTCTGTGGCTACATTTTCCTCGGTGGGCTCTTTGTGTTCCATTTCCAGGGTCTGCAGAGTAGAAGATTCATAAAGTACAGATGCCAGTGTCGTGGCTGGGGTCTGGTTGGAGTCAACTTCAGTGGGAGTTGCACCCACGGTCTTCTCAGAAGAGTCCTCATCAATAAATTCTTCCGAGCGAGTGCCTGTCACTCTGGGTTCGCTA
>NW_011476097.1:1827-9754 GCF_000754665.1 Bison bison bison | reverse complement strand
GGAGACAGCGCTGGAAGCCTGCTCTTCCTCGCCAAACACGAACATATCTCCCGAGGATTCTTCTGAACTGCTTGTGGTCTGCACGGGCGATACTGAGCCGGGAGCGACGGCAGGCAGAGGTGAAGTCACTTCCTGCCTCATCAGTGAAGGTGCGAGGACTGTGATGACCTGCGGTCCTTCCGTTCCCTTAGGGAGACTTCTCCCACGGACTCTGGCTAAGATATCTGCCCAGCGCTCTGGATTAATCTGCTTCTTGGCCACGTTTACCCTCCGCCTGGACTCGAAGACTCTGCGGCCTTCGGCAACGTTGGTCTCCGGCTCCTTGGTGGGGTGCTTCCAGGGTTTCAGCTTTCTGCGCCCTTTCCTGGTCTTCTTACCCCCACCGCTGGCGTCATCCGTTGCTCTGATTAACACCTCTTGGTCCTGCGGGTGGAGGACCGTCTTGGATGTGTTCTCTTCATCTCCCATGCCGGATCCGCCTTCATCCTCCACGATCCCGCCTCGCCCTCCAGAAAGAGTCCTGCTTCCTGGGCGTCCGCGTCTTTTTGGAGACCCACGGGACCCCTTCTTGCTCACCTGGACCCCCACCGTAAAATGATCTGACCCTCGCTGGTTGACAGCCACGCATCTGTAGTAACCACTGTCGCTGCCTTGAACCTTGGGGATGGAAAGGGTGCCGTCGGCCAGCACGTAGGCATGTGAGGCGTTGGCCATTGCGTTCAGCATCCTTTTGTTTGGAAGGATCCAGCTGATCTGGGCTTCCGGTACAGCCAGTGCCTGGCAAGGCAGTGTCACAGGCTCCCCTGGGTTCTTCTGAATGGTTACTGTATATGCGTCAGGAGGCTGAATGACCGGCGGCTGTACCAGGACCCTGTAGAGCATCCGGTCTGTCTCATCCCTCACCCGAGCGATGCACTGGTACAGACCAGCGTCCGACGGCTGCGTCGACCTGATCTTCAGCCAGCCACTGGTGAGGACGGAGAACCTGCCGTCACGGTCTTCCATCGGCGCTTTCACAACAGACCCGTCCGGGAGCACCCAGGAGATGGAGGGGCTCTCGGAGGCCCTCACTTTGCAGCTCAGTTGGCAGGCGCTCCCCTCCAGGACAGTCTGGGCTCTCTGCACGGCTCTGCCGGGCTCAATCATAACCCAGCTTCTGCTAGGAGACAGCCTTGCGTCCTTGGCGGACATGACCAGGGCGTGCCGAGACGAATACGACAGCACCACCAGTTTGGCCGAGCTCAGACGCCGGTTGAGCTGCAGCTCTATGGACGGCTGCGTGACCCACTCTGGCTCGGCGAGGACGTGGGCCCTGACGCCTGTGTAGTACAGCGTGCTGTCGTCGTCCGCATCTTGCCTGTACTGGTAGCCGAGCCTGGGGTCTTTGCCGAGTGCCGGTTCCCGGTGGAGCTTCACAGGGACCTCGCTGTAGTAGGCAATCAGCTTCCAGAGCTTCTCATAGTTCTGTCGCGTCATGGGACACTCAAAGTCTAAGGCGACCGTGGCATTGATCTCTATTTCCTGGGGGTCCGTCTGGTTCAAGTGCAGCCTGTACACGTCGGTGGGCTTCTTGATGTTACAGACCAGGTGGACCGTGTTTCCGTGCTCGTCGCTCATGTTCACGGACACGTTCCACGCAGGGAACTGGAACCCGTCTGGGGAGAAGGGATGGTCAGCACCCTCGTCTTCGTCCTGATCGTCCTCACTACTCCGGCTCCGGTTCTGTCTCAGCGGGGACTCGATCGAAGGCTTCTGACAGCGGACATCCCGCAGCTTCTGAAGCTCCTGTCCGTGCCACTTCTTGGGACTGAAGCACGTGGAACAGAGCTGACCTCCTTCGTACGCTTTGTCCTTCTTACACTTCAGGACCCCTGAAACACAGCAGCAGACAAACATGTGCTAAGTCAACGACCCGAAGAATGGACAGAGGATGAACCCTGTGTTTGCATTTTTATCACCTGGGTGCATCTCAGCCAAGATTCAAGACTTTATCTACCTGGTATCCGTGATGTCACCTAGCAGCTTGAATCCATTTAACCTCATGTGTGATAACTAACCAGGGTCTGGGAGGTTCTTGACAGGGAGTACTTTTTAAAAAGATATTGTTAGGGACCTCCCTGGTGGTCCAGTGGCTAAGACTCTGTGCTCCCAACACAGGGGGCCTGGGTTCCATCCCTGGTCAGGGAACTAGATCCCACATGCGGCAAGGAAAAGACATTTTTAAGTTGACAAAGAATCTCTCTTCATACATATGATGCAATTTTCCTTTTATGAAGGTCCAGGAGAACCTATGTAAGTCTCTGAAACC
Source organism: Bison bison bison (assembly GCF_000754665.1). NCBI lineage: Eukaryota > Metazoa > Chordata > Mammalia > Artiodactyla > Bovidae > Bison > Bison bison. The sequence goes on along the minus strand of NW_011476097.1, from coordinate 7,446 downwards.
CATGAATGTATTTCCAGGTCCTAGAACCAACTGTGGGGCTTTCCTGGTGGCTCAGATAGTAAAGAATCCGCCTGCAATGCAGGAGACTGGGGTTCAATCTCTGAGTCAGGAAGATCCCCTGGAGGAGGAAATGGCAACCCACTCCAGTCTTCTTGCCTGGAGAATCCCATGGACAGAGGAGCCTGGCGGGCTACACTCCACAGGGTTGCAAAGAGTTAGACACAACTGAGTGGCTAACACTTAAGAACCAACTCTTGGCACGGGCCGTGTCACATCGACCTTTCATAACTACATTTTCTCTTGAAACAATTTTTCATTTCAGGCAGTATTTTCTTTTTTGGATTCACATTCTTACTCTTGGCTTCCTGGACACTCAATCTTCCAGAATTTTGTCCTACTCTGGCCAACGCTGACACTTTCAGTGTTTCTCTGCCCAACTCATTATGGATGAACTATTCCTGGACTCGGTCTGAGACCCCTCCCTTCTTGCCCTGCCCTGTCATTGAGGGTCTCGCCCACGCAGGTGGTTTCAATTACCGTCTACTGGCCGCCGATGAGTTCTGTCTATGCTTCTCCATTCCAAACCCATCCTAGGAGAGGCACACCGACGCCCGACTTGACAAGCCCATCAAATGGTACAAATGCTCCTCAAACTCATGTCTACAGAATCAAACTATATTTTTCTCCCTGCTAAACGTCTTGCGGCTTTTCTGTATTTCTCTGTGCCAAGTCGCTTTAGTCGTGTCTGACTCTTTGCGACCCCATGGACTGTAGACCCACCAGGCTCCTCTGTCCATGGGGATTCTCCAGGCAAGAAGACTGGAGTGGGCTGCCCTTTCTTCCTCCAGGGGAATTTTCCTGACCCAGGGATCGAATGCAGGTCTCCCGCACTGCAGGTGGGTTCTTGACCGTCTGAGCCGCCTGTGCGGTTCCTACCTTTGGTTTTGGCGTCCCACTGCAGAAACCAGGTCATGTCACAGTCACAGGCCCACGGATTGCCATGCAGGTAGAGGTTCTCTAGAAGCGGCATGTTCTGCAGCATGCCGGTGGGGAGAGTGCTGATGGCGTTCTCGGCCAGGTAGAGGTGTCTCACGGTGGAGAGCCTGAAGTAGTCCAGGAAGGCGAAGGTGGAGAAGGTGGCGGGGTGCAGCTGGCGAAGCAGGTTCCCCTCTAAGTGGAGGAGCCTCAGGGAGGTTAAGCCCCTGAACGCTTCCGGGTGGATGAACTCGATCTGGTTGTGGTCCATGTGCAGCCTCACCAGGTTCCACAGCCCCTGCAGGGTCTCGCCCGTGATGACGCGAAGCTTATTGTAGCTGAACTTGAAAACCTACAAAGACCGGAAGTGGAAAATGTTGCACCGGAAGTGGAAAATGTTGCACCGGAAGTGGAAAATGTTGCTCAGTCGTGGGATAGCCTTTTCCTTCTCCAGGGAACATTCCCAACCCAGGGATCGAACCCAGGTCTCCCACATTGCAGGCAGATTCTTTACCAGCTGAGCCACGAGGGAAGCCCAAGAACACTGGAATGGGGTAGCCTATCCCTTCTCCAGGGAACATTCCCAACCCAGGGATTGAACCGGGGTCTTCTGCATTGCAGGTGGATTCTTTACCAGCTGAGCCACAAGGGAAGCCCTGTTTATAATTTAAATAAAAGAAAACACCACAGACAGGAACAGAAAGCAGAACAAAGGTCTGGGAAGGAAAGACATGAAGCTCATTTTTCATGTTTAGAAAAAGTGGCCTTTTCATTCATTGTGAAGGAGGATTTTAAAGTTTTCCCTCTCCACGGCTGGTGGTAGAGGTTGCAATTAGTGCTGGTCATATATGCCCAGTTTGGTTGGTTTTAGTAGCTAAGTTGTGACCGACTCTATGACCCCATGGACTGCAGCCCACCAGGTTCCCCTGTCCATGGGATTCTCCAGGCAAGAACACTGGAGTGGGTTGCCATTTCTTCCCCCAGGGGATCTTCCCGACCCAGGGATCGAAACAGTGTCTCATGCATTGGCAGGCAGATTCTTTACCACTGAACCACCTGGGAAACCGCCACGCCTGGTTTACCTGGAGTGAAATGAGGTCTCTCAGAGCCCCGTCGGGGATGCTGGGGATGTCATTTCCATGGATCATGAGGAGCTCCAGCTTCGTCAGTCCAGCGAACGACGTTTCCGACAAAGCCTGTATGCTATTAAACCTAGAATAGAAAAAAATGGAAAGTCATTTCTGAAAAAAAAAAAAAATCTTTGGGGCTGTCCCAACAGGAAAGAACAACTCTTTCTTTCAAAACAGGAAAGAGCCACTCTTTTTCTTTCAATGCTGAATGAGAACCCTAAAAAAACATCTGTGTGGGAATGAAAATCAGGAGCGCTCTGCCAATAATCGGTCATTCCCCGAGGGTTTTCAACCCTTTGCAGAACTGCTGACAGGCAACTCAGACCCTGAGTTCTATCTGCAGTAGACACTGCTGTTTTCTCTTTTGCTTTTTTCCCAACAAAATTACGCACCATGCCAGCCTCGTTATCTCCTTTGAGGCTGGATTTCCCTGGTGGCTCAGATGGTAAAGAAGCCACATCCAGTGCAGGAGACCCAGGTTTGATCCCCAGGTGGGGAAGATCCCCTAGAGAAGGGAATGACAACGCAGTCTGGTATTGCTGCCTGGAGAATCCCATGGACAGAGGATCCTGGAGGGCTACAGTCCACGGGGTCACAACAGTTGGACATGACTGAGCGACTAACACTATCCAGAAACAGTGCTGTGACATTATGAGTGATATTCTTCTACTACATGTACTTAATTTTTTCTTTTTAATTTTCAGTTGGAGGATAATTGCTTTACAATGTTGTATTGGTTACTGCCATACATCAACATGAATCAGACAATAGAAACATGGTACGCTGAATCAAGTTACACCTTAAGCCAGATGGAAGTATTATGTGTTGGTGCCATGAAACTAGTCCTTGTCTTGTTTATTTCTCTTCCTTGGAAGGACTGATGCTCAAGCTGAAACTCCAATCCTTTGGCCACCTGAATCGAAGAGCTGACTCACTAGAAAAGACCCTGATGATGGGAAAGATTGAAGGCGGGAGGAGAAGGGGACGACAGAGCATGAGATGGTTGGATGGCATCACCGACTCAATGGACATGAGTTAGTGATGGACAGGGAGGCCTGGCGTGCTGCGGTTCATGGGGTTGTAAAGAGTCGGACATGACTGAACTGAATATTACATGAGACCATCTCAAGATACTGTTGGCGGAAGTAGGAAAAAGAGTCATTTTGATATCTGTCTTTGCTTCCAATGGCAAAGTCTTTGCATGCTCGGTCGCCAAGTTGTTGTCCCACTCTTTGCAACTCTATGGACTGTAGCCCACCAGGCTCCTCTGCCCGTGGGACTCTTCAGGCAAGAATACTGGAGTGGGTTGTCCTGCCCTCCTCCAGGGGATCTTCCCGACCCAGGGAATGAACCTGCGTCTCCTGCGTTTCCTGCACTGCAGGCAGATTCTTTACCGCTGAGCCACTGGGGAAGCCCAAGAGACAAGAGTGATCGCAGATCAACTCTGTTTTCCTTTCTGCAAACTCGGAGCGCCCGTTCTACCCGATTCAAAGCAGCTTTAGTTCCTCTTCTGCATAAATCGGAAGACTGTGAAAAGGAAACTGGTTTTAAAATTGTCAAACGATTTAAAGATTATAAAAAGGAAACGGTTACTATTCTCTCTTCTGGCAAAGCCAACGTCTTTTCCCTGTGGAGTGATCATCATCGTGGTTAGATTTTTTTTTTTTTTTTCAGACAGTCAAATTTGCCAAGCTTTTTTTTTTTTTTTTTGTAGAGAGAGCTATTTCATGGTCCATTGCTATAGATTTTTGAAGTGTTTATCTCACTCTCTTACTGCCCATTCCTTCACTCTTTTACTGGACCTTCTAATCGGTAAAGGCAAGAATTTTCGAGGCTCTGTACTCGAAGAGGACTTTGTCTTACTGGTCACTTTGTCTTACTAATATGTCTGTTCATCAAACCCTAAATAGTTTTGTTGTTTTATAGGTGGTAGGAAGTAGCTAGCATATTTTGCTGAAGAAGTCCAAATGATTGTTTACTATTAGAATTGTGCAAATGATGGTTTCGTATGAAAATTTTATGAGTACCTATAATTCACGGAAATGGACACTTAGGTATAGAAAGTATATATGGGTATAGAAGAAAATTGAAATGTAAAAGTTCTACCCGAAATGCTGCACTAAAATGTCTGTTTAGAGGACTTTCCTGGTGGTCCAGTGGCTAAGACTCCATGCTCCCAATGAAGGGGGCCGGGGTTTGATCCCTGGCCTGGGAACTAGATCCCATATGCCTCAACTAAGAGTTGGCGTCACACAACTAAAGATTCCGTATGTTGAAACTGAGGCCTGATGCAGCCACATAAATAAATACATTAAAAAAAAAAACTGTTTAAAAGACATCAATATTTTAAATAGGCAAAACCTGAAAGAACTCTTATTTCATCAAAGTCACGATTGCATCATACTGATAATTTACAGAGTCGAAGATGTCTCACTCATTCTATTTATCATTTTGTAATAACTGCTGAAATCTATTTAAATGCTATTAGTATATTTATGCATGCATCATATATTTTGCATCTGCAGTGCATTAAAGAATTGTTAACAATGGAAATGTATCAAGGAGCCGAAGCTGTCTCTGATGGCTCATAATCAAGCTTTGTAACAGAGACTCGTGCTGATGGATTAAGTCAGATACTAGCCCCAAAGGACCACATTTAGTAGAGTTATAAATGTCCTGTTGATTAGGCCCACATCATGCAAGACACGGTGACGCACACACGAATACACACTCACCGTCACATACGTGCTCACACACCCGTACACGAAAGATGAAACCCACCCGCCCGCTCGCGAGGAGGCTGAGATGGCTCAGAAGGAATGTGGTACAAACCCCAGATTGATTCTTTCCACATGTGGAGAGATCCCAGCGGGCACGGAAGCCAAGGAGCGGAACGTGCAGTGGACTTCGCTGGGGACATAGCAGGCGCAGGGGTGGGGGCAGGCCAGTGCCACGTGGGGGCGTCCCCAGAGCAGAATCAGCACCATGGAGAGGGCCCGCCATCGCGCCCATGTCATCGGCATCTCGTCCGGGTGGGCCATCCCGGCACACCTGTCGGGGAACCACACAAAGCCAGGTGTCAGACAGCCCTTCCGTACTGCCAGCTGGTTTTACCTGCACTGTGCCTCACGACGCTAAGCTTCCCAAGGCGTCACCATGGGGCGTCTGAATGACGCAAAGCATGTGCGTGGAGCAACACAAACTTTAAGATTTTTTTTCAATTGTCGTTTGCCACTCAGTTTAATGCAACTGTAGAATACAGCCTTCACTCTTGACATTGATATTACAACTTGGAAATGTCGCTGTGTTTTAAGGGAGGATATGAATTTGACAGGCCCAGTGGAGTGGGTAGCTGTTCCCTTCTCCAGGGGGATCATCCCAACTCAGGGATCCAACCCAGGTCTCCCGCATTGCAGGCAGGTTCTTTACCAGCTGAATCACCAGGGAAGCCCAAGAAGGCTGGAGTGGGTAGCCTATCCCTTCTCCAGGGGATTTTCCTGATCCAGGAACCAAA
>NW_011476097.1:0-1331 GCF_000754665.1 Bison bison bison | reverse complement strand
GGAGGAGAAAATGGCAACCCACTCCAGTATTCTTGCCTGGAGAATTCCATGGACAGAGGAGCCTGGCGGGCTACAGTCCATGGGGTCACAAAAGAGCTGGACATGACTTACCAACTAAACAACAATGTATATATACCCACAAGTATATACTTGTATGAATGTGTATATATATATATATTTGTGCTTATATATAGCGATGAGAAATTCCATGGACAGATGAGCCTGGTGGGCTATAGACCATGGTGTCGCAGAGAGTCAGACAGGACTGAGCGGCTAACACCCACATTACTTGAAACATGTTTCAAGTCATAAAAGTAACTGTTATCTATCCACCTCCGATGTTTATCTCGAGCCGTTACATACTGCATATAACTGAGTAACAAGCTTCTCAGGAAATCCATTAGGACCAGAAGTATCTCCTTCTTTTAATGGCATTCCTTAAAGTTTTACTCATACCATCTTCAAGGGCTTATAGAGATGTTCACGAAAGCAGAATGTATTCCATTGTATGTGGGTTTGTCTCCTCTCCTTAATTTTTTTTTCCTCCCTTGGAAGAACCGAAATGTTGAGAGGGAAAAACATTATTCTTTACCAGGGAGCAAATTTGGAGAAATGTCTGAAAAATGTGCCATGAGAGAAAGAGGCAAGGAATAGCCTGATGAAGAATCTTGAGGCAAACAAAAAAACGTCAGTAAGACCAAAAAAAAAAAGGAGGGGGGGGGAAGGAAGTATAAAGGATAGGAAAGAAGGGAGATCAGAAGGGAAAATAGGGAAAGAGAAAAAAAGAGAAAAAAGGAAGGAAAAGATCAGATAAAATATTAGCTTGCATCAGCCGCTACCTCCTTTAGAAAGTCAGTGACTATTTCTTCATGCATCAGTCATGCCTTCATCAAATCACACTTTCGGCAACTCTTGCATGAAGTTTATGGATCAGTAAGTAACAACACAGGGAAGGTGGAGAAACACGGATAGAGAAATGCGCCGGTTCCCCACGGTTGCCAACCCCGACTTCTGATCATAAACACTCCATTTGCTCCCGCGCTGTAGGGACACCCCAGATGCATGCACAGCGTTTCCCGCCCTTTAGGGGCCCTGGGAACAGACGTTTTCTGAAGCCCTTACGCGTTTCGTTTTTCAGCTGCTCCTAAAGAGCTGACGGTGCAAGCAGCTTTGCAAACACTGAGCCCAGGCGCCTCCTCTCCGCCTTGGAACCGACCGGCTTCTGCAGAGCGTTTTTCGGTTCTCCAGGCCCCTCACCCGCGCGCTTGACCCTCCACACGGGCTCATGCCCCCCGCAGGCGGAGCTCGTCCCCGGCGCTCGGCTTTCTACC
>NW_011476096.1:12928-20306 GCF_000754665.1 Bison bison bison | reverse complement strand
TAACTTGCTATGGCTTATTAAACTAGTCTATATCCAAATATATCATGCGTACACACACACACACTGTACTGAAAGCTACATCTGTTTTACTTATTGTCAAGAGCTAAATGAAAATATAAACTGAGGTGAACTTGAATTATCGGAAACTACATTTATCCAGGAATAACAGAGGAATTTCAGCTCAGGAAATGCAAACTGGAGTAAACTTCAGGTTGTGAGTCCATTGAAGATTTGGAGAGGGCTATACATATGGGCAAGATGTGCAAAGAAGTGGGAGTCCAGGCAGAGTCCAAACAGTAAGTTGATTGACTTGAGGATGGGGAGAAATTCTTAGCAGATGTTCATTGGTCAGGAAACAAGTTTCCATTTCCTGTAAATCAGGAATATATGGGAAAGCAGTGTCTCAGTTCTTAAACTTTATACTCCTAAAGGCACACATGTGAGATTCTCTATTTCCTGTCTTCTGTTTCCATTTTAGATGGAAATTCACATTATATTTTCATTTATTGCTACATTAATAGCACATTGTATTAATTAAGATGCTCTACTGACATCTGTTAGAGCTAATTTTCCTTACTGGTTTTTATTCAGGAGTACCTTGACACTTTATAGCTCTTAATATTCAATATCAATTTTTAAATTGTTTAATTCTATATCAGCAGAAGTTGCATAAAATCTATACATAATTTTGACATGTAGATAAATGAATTGCTGTTTTATTATAATGTGTTTTCCACTCTATAAACATCATATGTCCTTTTCAAGATTTCATATTTCAAAACAGTTTTAGAGTATTTTGCTAGAATTTTAAGTTCACTCATTTTATTTTGCTTATTTAGAAGTATAAAGTTATATCTATGTCTAGGTAGATAGAAAATTGTGTTTCTTACTTGTTTGTTGCTGGAAGATACAAATGTAATTGAAATTTTGGAGTTAAATTTTATCCTACAAAATCTCTAATACTTATTAGTTAAAATACCTTGTTCAAAAATTACTTTCTTTATCTATGTTAACAAGCATACAATCTGCAATTATGGCAAGTTCTTTATTTATATCTTATTTCACATAAGTCAACAATATTGAATTTCTAGGATTTCAACTTTAGGTCACCTAGCTGCTCTCCAAATCTCAGGCCTAGTCTTTGTAGTGTGTCCAAGTACTTAGCTAGCTAAAGCCACTGCTCTAGGCCAATAATGACAGGCAAATACTCCAAAGACAAAGACACAAACATTGGTTTCAACAGAAGCTTGTGATTTAGGGATTGTTTTTTCTTGTTATTTCTTGACTTCAATAATTTTTTTAAAAATTTTCTTGCAGTTTAAAAGTACTTTAAAATATTTTTTTCTTTTCTTTTTTGTTTGTTTGTTTTTCTTGTTTTAGCTATCATTTTTGTGATTGCTTTTCTGGGAGAGGATGACATTGGTCTGAAGTTTTTGTCTCCTTTGTGCTGACATGGAAATGTTTTACATTAGTTTTAGTTTAGTTTTGTTTTTAAGATAGGTACTAGCTTAGAAAATGCATTTTTATGCTGATGGGAATTAACTGGCAGACAGAATAATTAATCATGTGGAAATGTGGGAAAACAACTGAGTGGCAATATCTTTGCATAGTAGATTCTGAAAGGGAATGGGCTACGAGTCACAAGTGAAGGATTTATCCTTAGATGTTCAGACATTGTACAAGTGGAAATATAGAGAAGGTAAAGAGTAAGAATTCTGATACACAGAGATTTGTAGAACTGATAGTATGGCTGATAGATGTCTTTCTTTTTTCTCTGGCACTTGCTGCACTTAATTAAAGGGTCTTCATGGAGTTATGTTGAAAGGCCTTACCTCTACGCTCTGCTGCTGCTGCTTCTAAGTCGCTTCAGTCGCGTCCGACTCTGTGTGACCCCATAGACGGCAGCCCACCAGGCTCCCCCATCCCTGGGATTCTCCAGGCAGGAACACTGGAGTGGGTTGCCGTTTCCTTCTCCAATGAATGAAAGTGAAAAGTGAAAGTGAAGTTGCTCAGTCATGTCCGACTCCCAGCTACCCTATGGACTACAGCCTACCAGGTTCCTCCATCCATGGGATTTTCCAGGCAAGAGTACTGGAGTGATGGGCTCCTTTTCCTCTCATGGTGAGTTTGCAGGTAAGATTTTCAGGCTCTTTTTCTTGAACTTGAATGATGATAGTCATTATTATTTGGTGTCCAATACTGATATGAATATTTCTATCCTATTTGTATAATTTATAGCTCTCCTAACAAACAAACCTGAATTAAGGCATTGAAATGTGTAGGTTTAAGTAGCTATCTCAAATCAAACTTGTTTTCTATATAATGATCTTTCTTGAGTGGGGCTCAGAGAGAATAATTTTTAGGGAAACACAGTGAAAGATATTTGTCCTGAGAGGTGTGGGAAGAATTTTGTAGTGTTCTAGTGACTGTGGAACTTTGGACATATTAGTTCACATTTTTTGCAGCTTGGTTCCTCCAAATATATAATATAGAGGTTTACCTTAATGAACCTTTAATATCTCTTACAGATCTCACACAGAGGCTGGCAATTCTGGACGTGGACTATAAAACCAGATTTGTTTAACTATCACCTTCTGTCCTAATGTCAGTTCTTTATGGGATTAGGTAAATAAAATGACAGCAATAAATCAAGTGGAGTTTGCAAATGAATGTCTGAAGGTAATTTTTGTGCCAACCATCATAAACCTGTAGTTTGAACTGCATTCAAATTGGTCTAATTCGTAATTACCTTAAAATGAGATCATCTGTTAAAATCAATAGAGAAACTCAAATGTGAGGTAAGCATGTCCCTTCACTCTCATTATTTCTGAAACTTTCTGGAAGACATTAAGCCCTATAACTCGTAAACCTCTGTAATTCTTGTTTTCATTTTCTTTTCTCTCTTTTCCTTGAGTGTTCTGTCTCCTAGGAGCAAATTGATTGATTCAGATTCCATCAAAGAACAACCATTATACACTAAAGAGGTACATATTTGCTTAAAGACATTATAATTGATAACTTCTAATATTTTCAAAGGAGTAGAAAGTGTATAATTTTCTATAAGTTTAGAATGAGAGCAAGTTGCCCATATTAGTCCATATTAATAACATTTTAATGTGTTTCTAACAAGGAATAACTAATTTCACATCCAACATTTACAAAAAAATATTCATTAGCCATTTATTTCAGTTTGTAATGTAAGTGAGGCAATGGAATCTCACTTAGTAATCGTGAGTTTTGTTTAAGCACAGATCCATAAACAGAAAAGCACTATATAATGTCTCTCCTATGGTGATTAAAAGTGACCTCTGAAAGTGAATGTGAAGTAGAAAAATAGTATAAAGTATGAGGAGTCATTAGGCATGAGTTCTTGACCTGATCATTCAGCAATCCTCAAACTGTGCATGTTATACCACTTTTTATTAATCTTTATTTTAAAGTTTTTTTTTTCTTTTAATTGAAGTATGATTGATTTACAATGTCATGTTAGGTCCCTGTGCTATACAATGGGACCTTGTTGTTAACTTATTTTTACATAATATCATGTATCTGCTAATCCAACATTTCTAATTTATTTTTCATCCCTGTTTCCCTTTCAGTAACTATAAATTTGTTTTCTATGTGTATGAGTCTGTTTCTGTTTTAAAATAAATTCTTTGCATCATTTTTTATATCACATGATATTTGTATTTTCCTGAATTACCTTTCTTTGTATGATAATCTATAGGTTAAGTTTCAAATGTTTGCTCAATCATAGGCACATTTTCATTTCACCTTTAGATACCAGAGGTAGGTGCGCTGTGTGTTAAGTTACTCCATTGGTGTCTGACTCTTTGCGACTCTATGGACTGTAACTTGCTAGGCTCCCCTATCCAAGGGATTTTCCAGGCAGGAATATTGGAGTGGGTTTCCATGCCCTCCTCCAGGGGATCATCCTGACCCAGGGATTGAAACCACATCTCTTATGTCTCCAGCATTGGCAGGTTCCACCTGAGAAGCCCAGAGGTAGGGAATGACATTTTTACTAGATAAAGTCTCATCAGAGAGACCTGGGAAATTCAGAGGTATCTTTACTATATAAGGTCTCATTAAGCAGGAAGCCTAAGTCAAAGTAAACTTTAAAAAAAATTACCAGGAAGGAAAGTTTGATTATAGTCAGACCAATCTTTCACCTAGTTTTTGCCTGATGAAACTGCTAACATTAATAAATTTGATGGCTCATTATTTCCTAAGCAGAGGAGTACAAATATTTTACTCACCCACCCAAGAGGAAGCAATTCTTTTCTTTAAACAAAAGGTTGCAGAAGCCTGGGGGAGGAGATGTTTGGTGAAAAAGTCAATGCTGCATTCATTCCAAGAACCAACTTATCATTAGCTCTAAGGGAAGAATTAATGTTCTATTGCTATAACTCTTGAAGTTGACTGCTATTTTTTTATATGTCCACTACAGACATGGGCATTTGACATAACTATTCTTAGAAGCATTTCTCTAGCCATGAGATGTGACTATAAGTAGATGAAGTTCTTAAATCCTTTTAAAGCTGGAAAATTAGCTATGAATATTTTATTTTACATCCAAAGAAATGGAAACTGCCATTCTTCCACCTTTAATTTTCTACTTTGTCCTTGTAGTTAAGAATGATCTTTCTGAAAAGGGAAATATAAATTATTTTCAATATTATGATTCAATTATACTAGGAAGATTTTCTAATTTGAGTCCCTCTTTGAAATAAAATTTTTCTTTGAACAAATATCTTCCGTGTGTCTTTGTTGTCTACATATTCTTGTCACTATGAATTAAAGTTTAGAAAATTTAAAATAAATATAGATCTTTATCTTCTATTTCTGAGGTTCAAACTGTTAAAATTGAGTTTTGACTATGTGCCATCATTTTGTGATGGCACAAAACGATAACTTCTTAAAATCATAATTTCATAAGAGGCTTGTAAATATACTTAGGTGTGACCATCTGATAATTCAAAATACTCTCTTCCCTACAAAAGTGGGGGGAGGGGGAAAGCATTGATTGTCTATATGTTTCAGTAGGAAGTAAATTTTCTCTCTCACTTCTCTTTCTCAATAAATACTGATATCATGTTGGAAAGTTAAAATTTTCCAATCTCCTAAATTATGAAATTATTTTTGAATGTTCCATAAAATTAAATAATATATCTCCAGGTAAAACCTCAAATGATGGCTAAATTATATTATAATTATCCCATAAATTTTCTTTTCTCAAATCAATTAACAGAAAATTATTACAGTTGAAAATATAATTTTGAAAAGACAAATTATGAATTACATTCAAACATAAATTAATATTTGTATTTAGTTAACATTAATTATTAAGTGAGTTAGTTAATTGTTTCAAAAAACTTGTCACTCTAGACATAAAACTGGTAATGTCCAACAGTCTCATAAACTGGACTCTAGGGTTATTTTTTCCATTGGACAAAAGATATTTACTGGTTTATTGGGCAAAAGTGTGCAAATTAAGCTTTGCTGCTACATAACTGTAAAATAACCTAGAAAATATCAGAAAATCAAGCTCAGCCCTATAGTAAAAGATCTTATAGCAAACTATTTTACCTATTTCTAAAGATTAATATGTTTTTCCTGGCAGAAACTTATGTGATATGACTTCATAGACCTTCAAAGAATTGACTATACATGGGGAGAACACAGATTTAATGTGGAATTTCACATATTGGTATTTCCTGCCCCCAAATGTGAAACAGACATTTAGTAACACTTTACCCCAAATCAGTAAAATTGCAAATGTAGAGCCTGGTTCACAGGGAAATGTAAAGATGAGAAGATCTAAAGGCTTTATGTGTTTGTTTCTGTTTTATCGTTTTATTTTATTAAAAAATTTAAGTTGAAGTATAGTTGATATACAATATAATATGTTATAAATCTACAATTTAGTGATTTACATTTTTAAGAGTGTACTGTGCTCCATTTATAGTTATAAAATATTACCTATATACCCTGTGTTATGCTCTATATATATCCTTATAATTTTGTACATAATAGTTTGCACTTTTTAATCACCTAATCTTATATTGTCACTCTGCTAATCTAACTTATATGCGGAGCACATCATGTAAAACTCCAGGCTGGATGAAACACAAGCTGGAATCAACATTGTCAGGACAAATATCGATAACCAAAGATACACAGATAACACCACCCTTATGTCAGAAACTGAAGAAGAAATAAAGAACCTCTTGATGAAAGTGAAAGAGGAGAGTGAAAAAAACTGGCTTAAAACTCAACATTTGAAAAATGAAGATCACGTCATCTGGTCCCATCACTTCATGACTAATAGATGGGGAAACAATGGAAACAGTGACAGACTTTATTTTCTTGTGTTCCAAAATCACTGCAGATGGTGGCTGCAGTCAGGAAATTAAAATACACTTGCTCCTTGGAGGAAAATTATGACCAACCAAGACACCATATTAAAAAGCAGAGACATTACTTTGCCAACAAAGGTCTGTCTAGTGAAAGCTATGGTTTTTCCAGTAGTCATGTATGGATGGAAGAGTTGGACTATAAAGAAAGTGGAACACTGAAGAATTGATGCTTCTGAATTGTGGTGTTGGAGAAGACCCTTGAGAGTCCTTTGGACTGCAAGGAGATCAAACCAGTCAATCTTTTTTTTTTTTTTTTTTTACATTGTTATATTCTCTTTTTATTTTATTCATTTATTTTTAATTGGAGTTTCAGCTTTATTTTTATTATTATTTTTTTAATTTAGTTTAATCTAATTTATTTATTTTTTAAATTTTATTTTACTTTTAAACTTTACAATATTGTATTGGTTTTGCCAAATATCGAAATGAATCCACCACAGGTATTCATGTGTTCCCCATCCTGAACCCTCTTCCCTCCTCCCTCCCCATATCATCCCTCTGGGTCATCCCAGTGCACTAGCCCCAAGCATCCAGTATCGTGCATCGACCCTGGACTGGTGACTCGTTTCATATATGATATTATACATATTTCAATGCCATTCTCCCAAATCATCCCACCCTCTCCCTCTCCCACAGACTCCAAAAGATTGTTCTATACATCAGTGTCTCTTTTGCTGTCTCGTACACAAGGTTATTGTTACCATCTTTCTAAATTCCATATATATGCATTAGTATACTGTATTGGTGTTTTTCTTTCTGGCTTACTTCACTCTGTATAATAGGCTACAGTTTCATCCATCTCATTAGAACTGATTCAAATATATTCTTTTTAATGGTTGAGTAATACTCCATTGTGTATATGTACCACTGCTTTCTTATCCATTCATCTGCTGATGGACATCTAGGTTGCTTCCATGTCCTGGCTATTATAAACAATGCTGCGATGAACACTGGTACAC
>NW_011476096.1:7684-12141 GCF_000754665.1 Bison bison bison | reverse complement strand
TAAGTTTAATTAGGTCCCATTTGTTTATTTTTGCTTTTATTTCCAATATTCTGGGAGGTGGGTCATAGAAGATCCTGCTGTGATGTATGTCGGAGAGTGTTTTGCCTATGTTCTCCTCTAGGAGTTTTATAGTTTCTGGTCTTACATTGAGATCTTTAATCCATTTTGAGTTTATTTTTGTGTATGGTGTTAGAAAGTGCTCTAGTTTCATTCTTTTACAAGTGGTTGACCACTTTTCACAGAACCACTTGTTAAAGAGATTGTCTTTAATCCATTGTATATTCTTGCCTCCTTTGTCAAAGATAAGGTATCCATATGTGTGTGAATTTACCTCTGGGCTTTCTATTTTTTTCCATTGATCTATATTTCTGTCTTTGTGCCAGTACCGTACTGTCTTGATGACTGTGGCTTTGTAGTAGAGCCTGAAGTCAGGCAGGTTTGATTCCTCCAGTTCCGTTATTCTTTCTCAAGATAGCTTTGTCTATTCGAGGCTTTTTGTATTTCCATACAAATTGTGAAATTATTTTTTCTAGCTCTGTGAAGAATACCGTTGGTAGCTTGATAGGGGTTGCATTGTATCTATAAATTGCTTTGGGTAGTATACTCATTTTCACTACATTGATTCTTCCAATCCATGAACATGGTATATTTCTCCATCTATTAGTGTCCTCTTTGATTTCTTTCACCAGTGTTTTATAGTTTTCTATATACAGGTCTTTAGTTTCTTTAGGTAGATATATTCCTAAGTATTTTATTCTTTTCGTTGCAATGGTGAATGGAATTGTTTCCTTAATTTCTCTTTCAGTTTTCTCATTATTAGTGTATAGGAATGCAAGGGATTTCTGTGTGTTGATTTTATATCCTACAACTTTACCATAATGATTGATTAGTTCTAGTAATTTTCTGGTGGAGTCTTTAGGGTTTTCTATGAAGAGGATCATGTCATCTGCAAACAGTAAGAGTTTTACTTCTTCTTTTCCAAGTTGGATTCCTTTTATTTCTTTTTCTGCTCTGATTGCTGTGGCCAAAACTTCCACCTAAGTCTACACCTAAAACAACTAGAAAAGGAAGAAATTAAGAACTCCAGGGTTAGTAGAAGGAAAGAAATCTTAAAAATTAGGGAAGACATAAATGCAAAAGAAACAAAAGAGACCAAAGCAAAAGTCAACAAAGCCAAAAGCTGGTTCTTTGAAAGGATAAATAAAATTGACAAACCATTAGCCAGACTCATCAAGAAACAAAGGGAGAAAAATCAAATCAATAAAATTAGAAATGAAAATGGAGAGATCACAACAGACAACACAGAAATACAAAGGATCATAAGAGACTACTATCAACAATTGTATGCCAATAAAATGGACAACGTGGAAGAAATGGACAAATTCTTAGAAAAGTACAACTTTCCAAAACTCGACCAGGAAGAAAGAGAAAATCTTAACAGACCCATCACAAGCACGGAAATTGAAACTGTAGTCAGAAATCTTTCAGCAAACAAAATCCCAGGTCCAGACGGCTTCACAGCTGAATTCTACCAAAAATTTAGAGAACAGCTAACACCTATCCTGCTCAAACTCTTCCAGAAAATTGCAGAGGAAGGTAAACTTCCAAACTCATTCTATGAGGCCACCATAACCCTAATACCAAAACCTGACAAAGATGCCACAAAAAAAGAAAACTACAGGCCAATAACACTGATGAACATAGATGCAAAAATCTTTAACAAAATTCTAGCAATCAGAATCCAACAACATATTAAAAAGATCATACACCATGACCAAGTGGACTTTATCCCAGGGATACAAGGATTCTTCAATATCCGTAAATCAATCAATGTAATACACCACATTAACAAATTGAAAAATAAAAACCATATGATTATCTCAATAGATGCAGAGAAAGCCTTTGACAAAATTCAACATCCATTTATGATAAAAACTCTCCAGAAAGCAGGAATAGAAGGAACATACCTCAACAGAATAAAAGCTGTATATGACAAACCCACAGCAAACATTATCCTCAATGGTGAAAAACTGAAAGCATTTCCTCTAAAGTCAGGAACAAGACAAGGGTGCCCACTTTCACCAAACCAGTCAATCTTAAAGTAAATCAGTCCTGACTATTCATTGGAAGGACTGATACTGAAGCTAAAGCTCCAGTACTTTGGCCACCTGATGCAAAAAACTGACTCCTTGAAAAAGACCCTGATACTGGGAAAGATTGAAGGCAGGAGAAGGGGACGACAGAGGATGCGATGGTTGGATGGCACCACCAACTCGATGGACATGAGTTTGAGCAAGGTCCAGGAGGTGGTGATGGACAGGGAAGCCTGGTATGCTGCAGTCCATGGGGTTTGAGTCAGACACAACCAAGCGACTGAACTGAACCTTATATTGCCCCTCCATCATTTTCCTGTCCCCTCAAGTAATCACTAGCTTTTTCTATATATCTGTGAGTCTTTCTTTTTTATCTTATCACTACTTTGCTGTATATTTTATGTTCCACATACTAGTGATATCATACAGTCGTTATCTTTCTCTGACTAACTTATTTCACTTAGCATGTGTGTGTGTGTGCGTGCGCTAAGTTCCTTCAGTCATGTCTGACTCTTTATGAATCTGTAGACTGTAGCCCGCCAGGGTCCTCTGTCCGTGGGATTCTCCTGGTAAGAATACTGGAGTGAGTTTCCAAGCCCTCCTCCAGGGGATCTTCCCTATTCAAGCCTCTCCATGTTGTTGCAAATAGCAAAATTTAATTCTTTTTTATGTCTGAAAACAATATCACCATGTACATATGTGTGTGTGTATATATATATACACACATATATGAAGTGAAAATCTCAGTCGTATCTGACTCTTGGCTCCATGGACTATACAGTTCATGGAATTCCCTAGGCCAGAATCCTGGAGTGGGTGGCCATTCTCTTCTCCAGGGGATCTTCCCAACCCAGGGATGGAACACTGGTCTCCCACATTTCAGGCAGGTTCTTTACCATCTGAGCCATCAGGGAAGCCCAAGAATACTGGAATGGGTAGCCTATCCCTTCTCCAGGTGACCTTCCCATCCCAGGAATTGAACCGGAGTCTCCAGCTTTGCAGGCAGATTCTTTACCAGCTGAGCTATCATGGAAGCTTATATATCGAAATATCTCACATCTTCTTTATCTATTCATCAGTTGGTGGGCACTTCCATGTCTTGGCAATCATATATAATGCTGCTATGATCATTGGAATGCATATACCTTATTGAGTTTGTATTTTTGGTCGATAAAGGACAGAAATGGTATGGACCTAACTGAAGCAGAAGATATTAAGAAAAGGTGGCAAGAATACACAGAAGAACTGTACAAAAAAGATCTTCACGACCAAGATAATCACGATGGTGTGATCACTCACCTAGAGCCAGATATCCTGGAATGTGAGGTCAAGTGGGCCTTAGAAAGCATCACTATGAACAAAACTAGTGGGGATAATGGAATTCCAGTTGAGCTATTTCAAATCCTGAAAGATGATGCTGTGAAAGAGCTGCACTCGATATGCCAGCAAATTTGGAAAACTCAGCAGTGGCCACAGGACTGGAAAAGGCCAGTTTACATTCCAATCCTAATGAAAAGTAATGCCAAAGAATTCTCAAACTACTGCACAATTGTACTCATCTTACATGTTAGTAAAGTAATGCTCAAAATTCTCCAAGCCAGGCTTCAGCAATACGTGAAGCATGAACTTCCAGATGTTCAAGCTGGTTTTAGAAAAGGCAGAGGAAACAGAGATCAAATTGCCAACATCCGCTGGATCATCGAAAAAGCAAGAGAGTTCCAGAAAAACATCTATTTCTGCTTTATTGACTATGCCAAAGCCTTTGACTGTGTGAAACAATAAACTGTGGAAAATTCTGAAAGAGATGGGAATACCAGACCACCTGACCGGCCTCTTGAGAAACCTGTATGCAGGTCAAGAAGCAACAGTTAGAACTGGAAATGAAACAGACTGGTTCCAAATAGGAAAAGGAGTATGTCAAGACTGTATATAGTCATCCTGCTTATTTAACTTATATGTAGAGTACACCATGAGAAACGCTGGGCTGGAAGAAGCACAAGCTGGAATCAAGGTTGCCGGGAGAAATATCAATACCCTCAGATATGCAGATGACACCACCCTTATGGCAGAAAGTGAAGAGGAACTAAAAAGCCTCTTGATGAAAGTGAAAGTGGAGAGTGAAAAAGTTGGCTTAAAGCTCAACATTCAGAAAACGAAGATCATAGCTTCTGATCCCATCACTTCATGGGAAATAGATGGGTAAACAGTGGAAACAGTGTCAGACTTTATTTTTTTGGCTTCCAAAATCACTGTAGATGGTGATTTCAGCCATGAAATTAAAAGACACTTACTCCTGGGAAGGAAAGTTATAACCAACCTAGATATCATATTAAAAAGCAGAGACATTACTTTGCCAAAAAAGGT
>NW_011476096.1:0-7584 GCF_000754665.1 Bison bison bison | reverse complement strand
CCATGGGGTCCCTGGGAGTCAGACATGACTGAGCGACTTCCCTTTCACTTTTCACTTTCATGCATTGGAGAAGGAAATGGCAACCCCCTCCAGTGTTCTTACCTGGAGAATCCCAGAGACCAGGGGGCCTGGTGGGCTTTCATCTATGGGGTTGCACAGAGTCGGACACGACTGAAGCAACTTAGCAGCAGCAGCAGCAGTCAAGGCTGTGGTTTTTCCAGTAGTCACGTTTGGATGTGAGAGTTGGACTGTGAAGAAAGCTGAGTGCCGAAGAATTGATGCCTTTGAACTGTGGTGTTGGAGAAGACTCTTGAGAGTCCCTTGGACTGCAAGGAGATCCAACCAGTCCATCCTATAGGAGATTAGTCCTGGGTGTTCTTTGGAAGGACTGATGCTAAAGCTGAAATTCCAATACTTTGGCCACCTCATTCGAAGAGTTGACTCATTGGAAAAAACTCTGATGCTGGGAGGGATTGGGGGCAGGAGGAGAAGGGGACGGCAGAGGATGAGATGGTTGGATGGCATCACCGACTCAACGAACATGAGTTTGAGTGAACTCCAGGAGTTGGTGATGGACAGGGAGGCCTGGAGTGCTGCAATTCATGGGGTCGCAAAGAGTCAGACACGACTGAGTGACTGAATTTAACTGAATACCAGAGTATGATTTTGAACATCTTTTCATATGCCTGTTGGCCACCTGCATATTTTCTTTGGGAAAAATTTTGTGTTCACGTCTTCTGTTCAATTTTTAATTGGGTTGTTTGGTTTTGGATGTTGAGTTGTATAAACTGTTTATATATTTTGGACAGTAATCCCTTTGATCATATGATTTGCAAATATTTTCTCCATTCAGTAGGTTTTTTTCATTTTTTGTTGGTTTCTTTTGCTGTGCAAAAACTTTTCAGTTAAATTCGGTCTCATTTATTTATTTTGCCTTTATTTGTTTTACTTTAGGAGATGGATCAAAAATATATTGCTATGATTTATGTCAAAGTGTTTTCTGCCTATGTTTGTTTTCCTCTAGGAGTATTATGGTTTCTGGTTTCATGTTCAGATCTTTAAGCCATTCGGTGTTTATTTTTGTGTATGGTCTTAGAGAACATTGTAATTTCTTCCTTTTACACATAACTCTCCTGTTTTTCTAGCCACACTTATGAAGAGACTATATTTTAACTTTTGTATATGCTTGTCTCCTTTTTTTTTTGTGGATTAATTGAGTATGAATTAAAGTTATTTAAAAATTTTTTTTCTGATTCTGTGGATTTTGTTCCTAAACTGTTTAAGCCTTAGTTGGACAATAGGTAAGATATGTAAAATTGAAATAACAGTTATACCAACTCCACACGAAAATGGTGAAGAGTAGATGAGAATATGTTTATAAAACATCAGCAAGTTAACTGGTATATATATAGTAAGCTCTCATGAAATTATGTTTTTACCCACAGGTAAATTTTTGTCAATATATATTTCATTTCAAATAGTTTTTTTTACATAGCTTAATAATACCTCAAATGGACTCACATAGTGGATCCTCCCCTCCTATTTGATCAATTTTGACTACAGCTCATTTCATACTTTCAGAACTATTATAAATCCAAATGAAATGTGGTAGTGTAAATGGGGGAATATTGATGTCATCGTTTGTAAGTTATTGACATTGTTGTGATGGTGGTGTTGTTTAGTTGCTAGGTCATGTTTGACTCTTTTTGACCCCATGGACTGCAGCATGCCAGGCCTGCCAATGCCATTCCCTTCTTTTTCTGCCTTCAATCTTTCCCAGCATCAAGATTTTTTTCAATAAGTCAGCTCTTACCATCAGGTGTCCAAAGTGTTGGAGTTTCTCCTTTAGCACTAATCCTCCTAATGAATATCCAGTGTTGATTCCCTTAGGATTGATTGATTTGATCTCTTTACAGTCCAAGGGACTCTCCAGAGTCTTCTCTAGCCCCACAATTCAAAAGCATCAATTCTTCGGCCCTCAGTCTTCTTTATGGTCCAACTCACACATCTGGACTTGACTACTGGAAAAACCATAGCTTTGATTATACATGCATTTATTGGCAAAATGATGTCTCTGATTTTTAGTATGCTGTCTAGCCTTCTCATAGCTTTCCTTCCAAGGAGCAAATGCCTTTCAATTTCATGGCTGCAATCAAATTCTGCACTGATTTTGAAGCCTAAGAAAATAAAGTCTGTCACTGTTTCCATTTATCCCCATTTGTCATGAAGTGATGGAACAAGATGCTATGATCTTAGTTTTTTGAATGTTGAATTTTAAGCCAGCTTTTTCACTCTCCTCTTTCACCCTCATCAAGAGGCTCTTCGGTTCCTCTTCACTTTCTGCTATTAGAGTGGTATCATGTGCATATCTGAGGTTGTTGATATTTCTCCTGGTAATCTTGATTCCAGCTTGTAAGTCCAGCCTGGGATTTTTCCTGATGTACTCTGCAAATAAGTTAAACAGAGTTACAATATACAGCCTTGTAGTATTTCCGTCCCAATTTTGAACCAGTCCATTTTTCCATGTCTCTTGATCAGGTTTCTCAGGAGACAGCTAAAGTGGTCTGATATTCCTATCTCTTTAAGACTTTTCCATAATTTGTTGTGATCCACAGTCAAAGGCTTTCATGTAGTCAATCAAGCAGAAGTATCTCTGGAATTCTCTTGCTTTCTCTTTGATCCAACAAATGTTGGCAATTTAATCTTTTGTTCCTCTCCCTTTTCTAAGTCCAGCTTGTGGAACTGGAAGTTCTCATTTCATGTACTGCTGAAGCTTAGTTTGAAGGATTTTGAGCATAACTTTAGCATGTGAAATGAGTGCAGTTGTAAGTCATTGACATAGGCTTGTTAACTATTTAATTGTCATTTGTTAATGCTTGATGAGTACCAAAAGAGCGCTTAAAATTAACCTCAGAATGTTTTCCTTTGTGATATATTTTATATCCCTAAAGGAATAAGTGGGTTTTATTTGTAGTAGCAAATTATTATTAATGAGATACAATTTCCTTAAGTTAGTAGATGTTACTGTGCTTGTGTATTCGGATATTCCCCCTGAAAAAGTTAGTACACATATACTTTATTAGTTTTGTAGTGATACAGTAATAAACACCACAAACTGGTGGCTTACAGAAAACCAGAATTTTACCTTTTCACAGATCTGGAGTCTAGAAGTCCAAGACAAAGGTGTCAGTAGATTTGGTTTCTTCTGAGGCCTCTCTCCCTGAATTGCAGAATGCAGTCTTCTTGCTGTGTCCCCTCCATGGTGTTTTCTCTGTGCATAACTTCAGCTGGTATCTCACTCACACTGAATTAGGTTGAACCCAAATTATCTCATTTTACCTTAATTATATGCTCAAAGGCCTGTCTCTATTACAGTTACATTCTGAGTTTCTAGGGGCTGGAACTTCAACATGTGAATTTGTGGGGGACACATATTCAGTCTACAACATATTTATAAGGCTGGATGTATATATGTCTTGGGAAACTGTTTGAGCTTCTTTTGAATAAGGGAAAAATATCTCACCAGAAAGATGCTCTCTAAAACTATGCTGTGTGTATTTGTTGCTCAGTTGTGTCTGACTATTTGCGACCCCATGGACTCTAGACTGCCAACTCCTTTTTCCATGGAATTCTCCAGGCAAGGGTACTGGAATGAGTTTCCATTCCTTTTCTCCAGAGGATCTTCCCAACTCAGGTATTGAACCTGGGTCTCCTACATTGCAGGTGGATTCTTTACCATCCAAGCCACCAGAGACATTAATACTGCCTGATCTTGTACGCCACTCTACCACTACTTCCTCTGTCATTCTGAAAGGTACTTAATGTCCATGTATCTTATTCTTCTTTCTTCAATAGAGATAAAATTATAACACATATCTCCTATATTTGATGTAGGAAAGTGAGTTAATTCATTTATTACATTTAGAAGAATATCTATAAATATTCAATAATTCTTGGATCATATTGGTACTTATTTATTCCCTTGATGTAACATATCACAAGGAATATATTATATATGTATATATATATATGTATATATATATACCTCTCTTTATCTGAGGTACTGTATTTCATTAGTTAACAACTAAAATATCTTCAATCAGGTTGAACCGTGTATTATCAGATTTCCAACAACCAAGAGAGAAAAGACTCTGTGTCTCTCTTAACCTGTACTAGAAAACACTCATTAGAACTGATTCAAATATATTCTTTTTAATGACTGAGTAATACTCCATTGTGTACTCCAAAGTACTTTGGAGTAATACTCCAAAGCTGTGTACCACAGCTTTCTTATGCATTCATCTGCTGATGGATATCTAGGTTGCTTCCATGTCCTCGCTATTATAAACTGTGGGAGAGGGAGAGGGTGGGATGATTTGGGAGAATGACATTGAAACATGTATAATATCATATATTAAATGAGTTGCCAGTCCAGGTTCAATGCACGATACTGGATGTTTGGGGCTGGTGCACTGGGACGACCCAGAGAGATAGTACAGGGAGGGAGGAGGGAGGAGGATTCAGGATGGGGAACACGTGTATACCTGTGGTGGATTCATGTTGATATATGGCAAAACCAATACAATATTGTAAAGTTTAAAAAAAAAAAAAGATGCTATGTAGGAAAAAAATAAAAAAAATTAGTAGTCACTGAGAAGTGAAAGTGAAAAAAAAAAGAAAACACTCAATCCTTTTTTGTGTGATTAATTCAACACAGTTGTTTATGAAGTATATATAACATAAAATCTGGAGAAGATATATTTTGCTATTCTTTACATATATTTTGTTCCTCCACACAGCTTGTGGGATCTTAGTTGTCTGACCAGGGATAGAACCCATGCTCCTTTAAATGGAAATGCAGACACCTAACCCCTGGACCACCAGGGAATTCCCTCCTTTACATAATTGATATTTAAGGTAATGGAATGTATTATATCAATAAGTTACTTGAAGAAATAATAGAGAATTTGAGAATTCTGTTCCTGATAGCTGGCTTCAATGCATGATGGCACTAAAGTAACATTCCATATTTGATGAAAAAGAAAACAGAGAAAAGAATGAGGATGAAAAGGGAATATTTGGTAACTATATATAAGCAAACATCAAATTGTGAGCTTATGTTAAGACAAAAATACTTAATAGAAGCTAATCCTAAAGTAGTGGTTTAAGGTCACATATTAGAAGCTGCTATCTATCTATTTGCAAAGTGAAATACAACACTGCACATTTTATCAGAGATTTCTGCATCTCTCTGACCCTGTGAGTCTGTAGAAACTTTACAGATACGATACAGCTCTCATAAATACTCATGACACCTCTTCAGCACTGAGTCAAAGGTAATTGATCTGGGTTGGCCTTCATCTGTATGATGCCAGGTGTATATTGTACTTTTCTTCTATTTTATCCCTAAATTATGATGACAGTTTCCCATTTTGCATCAGGTGTTTATTCTTACTCTCATTGGTGTTCACTTGAGAGGTTGGAAACAATCTGTATTTGCTCTATAGGAAGTTCAGTCCTTCCAACTCTTTGCAATATTATATTTGAGATTTTTTTAAACAACAGCTATCTTAATAATTCGTATATAACCATAGGGTAAAAAATTGCTGATGATCCTGAAAAGAAGCAGAACCATGTTTCCCAGTTCCAGCTTATGGCCTTGATCTGACAAGCAACAATAAAAGGTAAGATTTACTGGCAGCAAAGAATAGCTAAGAAATTCATGGGCTAAGAGAATTTGACTTATTTATTTAACTGAGTATGAAATGAAATATATAGTATAGTGCAGGTGAGGGTCAGGGAGGAATTAAATAGAAGATTGGGGAGTAGAAATATTACCTGAGTTTGACTGAATATCAAATAAACACAATATATATTTGCTATGTTCTTTTAGAAATGCTTTATTAAAACAGTTTTATTCCTCATTATTTTAAATGAATTTTATATTCCATTGGAAGGAAAAAGATACTGGCAGGACATTTTTGTTAGGTTTGAAGAACTGAATTTATACCAGCAAATAGGAATTTTATTGATCTTTCTAATCAATGTGTTTCCCTAATTGATAGCATTGCTAACTGGATTAGGCTTAGCTGAAAGATACTTTTTCTGTTCATTTATTAACATTATTGTCCTATACAGACATTGTGTGCTCTTTGAAAGGCAAAAGTCTAAGCTTTATTCATATGAAAGAAAACAAAATAAAATAGAGAAGTTATTCACAAATGTCAAAAATATTTTGAGAAACTTAAAGGAAAGACATCGTTGGCATAGAAACCTCAATGTCGTATCTAATTTCCTTATAACCAAAATGTTTGCAGAACATGATGAATACACAAGAAGAATAAGCTCATCAAATACAGTCCACCATCATTGTGAACAGAATACTCAAGTGCTCATATTTCAGTTTTTGGACCTCAAAGCCTTAATAAATCTCCCATTTAATTTTCTATATGTAAAATAAACCCCCCTCAAAAAAAAAAGGAAAAAAAAGAAAAAAGGTTTTGTATCTCAAGAAATTGCTCTCCAGGGAGTAGTTTGGTGTTAGAGATATTGGTTGATAAGATTTATACTTATTGTGTTGAAATCTCTGAATGCAAATATATGAATATCTGTAGATTTAAAACATTATATACTTCTTTTTCTCATCTAGGAATAAAATACTGCTATATGAGAAAAACAAACTGTCTTCACCTTATTTATTTAAATTTCTTTAGATTTTCTGAGAAACACTTCATTTTTTTTTCAATTTTAATGTTTTATTTTATGTTGGGTTATAATTGATTAGGGGCTTCCCAGGTGACATTTGCGGTAAAGAACCTGCCTGCCAATGCAGGAGACATAGGAGATGTGGGTTCAATCCCTGGATCAAGAGATCCTTTGGAGAAGGGCATGGCAACCCACACCAGTATTCTTGCCTGGAGACTCTCATGGACAGAGGAACACGCTACAGCCTATGGGGTTACAAATAGTTGGACACAACTAAAGCGACTTAGCATGCATGCACATAGTTGATTAACAATTGCAGGCAAATATCACTGGTGAACATAGACACAAAAATCCTCAACAAAATACTAGCAATCCAAATCCAGCAATACAGTAACAGGATCATGCATCATGATCAAGTGGGATTTATCCCAGGGATGCAAGGATTTTTCAATATCTATAAATATATCAGTGTGGTGCACCACATCAAAAGATTGAAGAATAAAAATCATATGATCACCTCAATAGATGCAGAAAAGACTTGTGACAAAATTCAGCATCCATTTATGATAAAAGACTTTCCAGAAAGTAGTCATAGAGGGAACACAGGTCAGCGTGGTTAAAGCCATATATGACAAACCCATAGCTAACATCACATTCAACATTGAAAAACTGAAAGCATTTCCTCTAAGATCAGGAATAAGACAAAGATGTCCACTCTCACTGATATATTTACATCAAAAGAATATGGAACTGGAACAAAATTAGAAATACAGCTCAACAGAACATGATAGAAAGTCCTGACATAAGCCCATGCTCTTAGGGTCCATTAATCTATAATGAAGGAGATAAAATTATACAATGGTAGAAAGAAAGTCTCTA
>NW_011476095.1:30882-33062 GCF_000754665.1 Bison bison bison | reverse complement strand
AAACTAGGTTATATTCTGATTCCTTTCAGTAACTTTGGATAAGTAACTTTCCCTCTCTGGGACTTAGCTTTTCATTGGTAAAATGAGCAAATTGAATCAGTTACCTCTTAAATTCCTTTCATGTCTAATGCTCTGTGCCTGAAAAGACCCTTCCTTCCTTCTCATCTTTCGGCAGCCCTGCCCTCTATCAACTATGCTTGTCACCAAGACTGAGACAACGCATTCTCTCAACATGCATCCCATCTGTCAGCTCAAACCTACATATCTATGATTTCTACAACTGTCCAGACTCCTATTTCCAGTTGTCTCCAGGATATAACTATTTTGATAGCCAAAGTTGGCACTTCTACAACTGTTCTCAGAAACATGGCATTTTCCCAGACATACAGAAGAACATCTTTCTTGCTCTTGGCACTTTCTTCTATCTTTCTCCCAATCCAATTTCTCATGTTCTCACTTATTCCTTCAAAGTCACTCTCATCAAGATATTACCGTTTCAGAACATTTGGAGATGCCTGATTTCTTACCATGAGACCTTGCTTATGATTTCCTACTTTTCAATAGTTTCAATAATTTGGCCTCACCTTATTCCACTAACTTCATTTCCCCAATTCAGTTGAATTCACTTCATTATGTGAATTATTAGAAAAATCACTGTATTAACAGCTTTCCAATTGTGTTCTTGAGAGACTGGCTGGCTTTGTAACCCAAGGCGTATTACTTCATTTCCCAAGCCTATTTCCTTAACTACAAAATAAGCTTATACCTACCTCACAGACTGAAGGAAGACGTATAAAGACAGCTAGAAAAGTGTCAAAAAGCACTGTGATCATGTACAGGACAATGTGCCACACTCACACGTGCACACAGATGGCTTTACAGGCTTGCCTTCTCCCTCTCACCTTTGCTCATGAGTATTCTCTGCCATCTGGAATGCTCTTCCTCCTCTCCTCTTGGATGAAACATTCTCAATATTTCAAAGACTTTCTCCTATTCTTACTGATGACTATGACATCTTATGTGGTACCAAAAATAAGAATCACCATGTATTTCAACTATTATATGTGTCAGTGGAGTAGAGAATATAGTTTCTCCACACAGACTGTAAACTGAGAGGGGGGACAGTCTACAGCACAAAGCTGAAAGCTGTTTCTCACCACACTCTTTTAAGCTGCATGACTGATCTGGTTTAGTTTCATTTAAGTGGGTAAGCATGATTTTAGTTTGGCAAGAAACTGATATAGGGGACTACGGAGTCATAAAACGTGAGTCTGAATCCTGGTTGCACCACTATGTCCCTTTGGGCAACTTTTTTAAAAAATATAAATGTATTTAATTGGAGGCTAATTACTTTACAATATTGTATTGGTTTTGCCATACATCAACATGAATCCACCACAGGTGTACACGTGTTCCCCCATCCTGACCACCCACCTCCCTCCCTATACCATCCCTCTGGGTCATCCCGGTGCACCAGCCCCGAGCATCCTGTATCATGCATCTCCTTGAGTCCCGGTTTCCTCAACTGTGAGATTAACAATAATACCATCAACCTCAAAAGACTGCTGTGATTAAAGATACTGTTGTAGCAGGCAGGTAGCTAGATATGAGCAGAGAAACGGGGGCAGGAACCAGGGTGCAAAAGATCATGCAGCTTATAAACAGCAAGGGTCCATGGACAAAGCAGACTGACGTGAAACCACACCTTTTGGGTGATAAGTATTGGGGAAGCAAACAAAAAAAGGTGGGGAATCTCCTATGTTCAAATGTGACCTGTTGCTCATTAGGCTCTCATTACATAAAACTGGCCTTATACATAAGGACCCATCAAGAACCAACACCATGACAATTACAAGCTAAATAAGGACAAAAATCCCTCCCACCCTCTGGAAGATGAAGCTGGGATGAAAATCAGGGAATACTACCCTAAACCCCTCTTTACCCAGTGATTATTCCACCCCTTCATTTGTATACCTCTCATAACTGGCTTGCCAAAGAAACCCAGAGCAACAGCTCTGTCTGCCCACTCTTCTCCTGAGAGAGTATTCTTGCTCAAAGTCACTTTACTTTCTTAACTTCCCTGCTTGTCTCCTAATTCTTTTGCAATGAGGCAAGAACCTTAACTTCACTGGAAACAATAGTGATTATAAAACAGCTATTATGGAACTTCCCTGGTGGTC
>NW_011476095.1:18806-29921 GCF_000754665.1 Bison bison bison | reverse complement strand
GCTGTGTGACCTTGGACAATTTACTTAATCTTTCTGTCCCTCAATTTTCTACCAGTAAAATGAGGATTTTGGAAAAGACCCTGATATTGCTGGGAAAGACTGAAGGCAGAAGAGGGCGACTGAGGATGAGATGGTTGGATGGCATCACCAATTCAATGGACATGAACTTGAGCAAACTCCGGGAGATGGTGAGGGATAGGGAAGCCTGGCATGCTGCAGTCCATGGGGTCGTGAAGAGTCGAATACTATTTGGTGACTGAACAACAACAACAAAATAAGGATTGTACCACTTTATGTTGAAGATTGGAGGAGATGCACTGGCCAAATCAACAGACACAGAAAGAAGATTGATGGCTGCCAGGGGGTAGGGAAAAGGGAAAAAGGGAGTGACTGCTAATGTATACGGGGTTTCTTTGTGGAATGATAGAATGTTCTAAAATGAGATAATGGTGATAGGTGCACTATTATGTGAATATATTGAAAAATCACTGAACTGTACATTACTTTAAAAGGGTGAATTTTGTGGTAAAGTGTATCCCAATAAAGATGTTATAAAAATTCTTAAAAAAATAGAAGTGTCTGGTACACAGTAAGTGCCCAATAAATGTTAGCTATTATTAGTAGTAATATTATTGTCACATTATTATTTAGCCATCCTATGGCCTAAGTAAATTCCTAGAAATTATTTTTAATAAAAGTCCACAGAATCCAGAAAAGTATTTCTATTTTACATATATGATATATGGATTAACATTCACACGTTTATTTCTATCCAAATTGTCTGAGAAATGAACAGTTTAACTAAGAATCACAATTTCAGTATTCTACTCTAGAATAAAACAACTGCATGCAATGGATGTCTGATCATATCGTGATAGGTTTTAGGTAAATTTCAATGACTTGATGCTACCCAAGAATCTGAAACGATGGGAGATTTTCATTTTCATCTCCAAGAATAAACAAGAAGTCAAAACACAGTAAGTGCTTAGATTATGTAGTGTACACAGTTAAACTTTCAAATATATGCTTACTAGCCTTCTAATCACTTTTTGGGGAACATTTTATAAAATAACAAACAAACAGTAAAATGTTTACCATGCCCTGTGATTCCCCTCACCTTTCCCAAAAGAAAATCCCCAACACAACAAAAAGATACAACTCAACTCACACAATAAGTCACTTAAGAGGCAAAAGGCAAAAGATCTGACAATTAGTGACTGAATTTTAACACTACTACATAAAGATATTTGCATCAATTGAGTTTTTTATAATCTGAACAGCAATTAAATCCAGCCTTTGCCTTTCCTATTGCTAAAAGAATATGACAACAGTCAATCTCAGAAGTAGGAGCAGCAAGTGATAAACCACAATGGCAGTAATGCATCACATTAGGCAATGATGCTCACACACTTGAATTTCATCTAAAACACGAAACCTTCCAATTCTTGGAACAGAGTTTCCTTTGTTTGAGTCCTTTTCCCTTCTGGTCTTGCTTTCTATAATTATCCATGTGCCTCTGCAGCAAATCAGGGAAAGTTGTTTTGAGGGTTACGACTTTCAGATATTCAGGTCTTCTGTGACAGAAAGCAATGCACTTTTTTTGCATATATTAATATTTATTTATACCCTCAAACTGACCACTCATTTTCAGAAAGATAATTTCAAATAAAACTATTCCCTAAGTCACCCAAAACCAACAGATTAAAACAGAACAAGTTACCTTAACACCCAATATGTGTAATACCCTCCCTCTACCCCCAATCACACACAGACCCCCACCAAACTTGTGCCCTTAGGAATTTCTGATCAAATATTTAGCCTAAGTAAAATTCAGTTAAGTATTTAATTCCCTTTTAAGAAGCACAATTATTTCTTCAATTTTACATTATAATCATCGGGACAGATTATAAAACAACTTTGGAAGAGAGTGTGTTTCGTGAGAAGTTAGAAAATTTCAGACAGTGGAAATGGATGACAAGTTAGGACCAATTTCAAACTTAGAACCAGTTTCAAAATATTTCAAAATATAAATATTTACCGGTTCAAGAATGAAATATTGGCTTTGTCCTAACAGGATTTATTTTGAAATTGTAAAGGGAAATTGAAACAAATACATAACCAAAATATCTGGACAAGACTGGGACATACAGACCCAACTTTGCAATGCTCTGTAATTGAATATCATTCCAAGGACTTATTTGTCCTAGTACTGTTCACTTGGTCTTGGTTAATCTATGGGATAGGGAAAATATGCTTTTACCATTACATATCTATGTGTAGGTCATCTTCAAATACAAATGAATAAATATTTAAATTCCATGATAAAAAAAATGTGGAATAAGAAATTGCTATCTTTATAAGTAACTGTATATTTACAATGAATGTTTTCTGCCTGACTCCTAATCTTTGTCTATTAAGAGTTCTTCACTGTGCAATTTACAGAAGGCAGCAGCTCATATTACCTTAAAGGAGCCCCAATTAGCTGAATCAGCCGGTCTCAGACACTCTGCTCCCTTCAGACTTGTGTGTATAAACAGCTGAGAATACAAGTAGGTGCACATGTGCAAAAAAGTAACTGTCTAAAAGAAATCTAACTGGCTTTACAAATAAAGTCTAAAACCAAGAAAATAAACTGCTATTTCCCAACCTGAAAAACACACCTAATCAAAAAACTGCTAAGCCCATTAGTAGAAAAGGTGGCAGCTGTAAACTCAACTCATCCTATGTAATGCTTTAAGCACCTAGCTGTTCTGTCAATCAGCCATCAGAACACTAAATCTCTCCATGTTCATATGGCTGAATGCAGCCTTCTGATTTAGCTTTACTTTCTAGTTAGAGGCCAGACTACACAGAACAGTAAGAAATTCCTTACAGCTATGTTGTATCCAAACTGCCTCATTC
Source organism: Bison bison bison (assembly GCF_000754665.1). Lineage (NCBI taxonomy): Eukaryota > Metazoa > Chordata > Mammalia > Artiodactyla > Bovidae > Bison > Bison bison. Next base: position 27,020 of record NW_011476095.1, on the reverse strand, counting down.
TACCCTGAATAGAAGGTGCCCACATGATAATATGCATCAGGGACCTACCAATCTAAATTTCTGAGGTCTTCTACTTGGGTAAGTTCAAGCATTGGTCCACTAAGAGCTTCAGTCGAAGAAAAATCACATGTTCACTGCTAATATCTTAGCTTGCAAATGCAGAACTTGGGAGTAAGACTGAAAATTAAAGTGTCACTGAGCTGCTATTTAACACGGCAGAGAGGTGACTATACAGAAAGACTAAAAAAACTTATGCTTTAGATGTCCTTTGATTTTTTTTTAAGCAACAAGTGCAGAATTGTCTCTAATCAAAATCTGAATTTTGGTTAGTGCATGTTTTCTCCTCCCACATCTATGAACCCCCTTCCCAACCTCTGTCATTGTCTTTTTAAGCTTAAGAGAAATAAAATAGACAGACTATCCCTTCTTATTTATGAAAGAGAGGAATATTCTAATAGTCATAAGGCAATATGTTTAAGAGCTGCACCTGAACTGGTATTCTCAAAACTGAAAATATAGTTACCAACTCTATTCAACTTGCAGAATGAATCCATGTTGCTTTCCAAGTCATTGGCTGTCACCCAAATGAACCACAGTGATCCCATCATGCCTTAGGAGGCATTATATTGTGTGTACTATGCACACATATTTTAAAGAAATAACATTAAGAGGGAAAGGACAGCTTTTCAAACATTAGCTCCTTACATAAATGGTGACGGTGCTTTATGGCTCCTTTTTAATCACCTCACACACCCAGTTACCAAGTAACTCCAAAATAGACAAAAGAGGGCCAGAGGCAAAGCTTCATGGTGAATTGCATCTTTGAGATGAATTCTGAAATCCCTGGTTTTTAATTTCCATTTACTGAGGAGTGAAGGTGAGAATCATCCAACTGATGACAAAATAAAACAAGAAAACAGGATAAACGGCAAGGGCTTTGCGGTTTGGAGGTTGGCTATCAGCAAGAAAAGCAGTTGAAGCTAAACAAAACAAAACAAAAGGAATATTTAATACGAGTGTCACAACTATTAACATTTACTAAACTTGAATGTGCTTGGCATAGTCTGGGACACAGAATTATATACTACAAGTTCAGTTATATTTGTGACCTTAAAACCGCATTTGGCAGCAGGTGAGAGCTGCTTGGTTCAAGTATGGAAAGCTTTCCAACCATTTTAGATAGAAATCCTTCTAAAAGGGGTTTCTTACACTTTTATGAGTACCTACTGAACTGTGCTAAAAAGGCTTACAAAGCTCCTATGGCAAATGGTCTCACACTGTTGTATTTTTTGAGTAATTGTTCTTATTATCAACTCTTTTATTATTTACCTATTTCTCTGGCTGTGCCAGGTCTTAATTGTGGCACACTGGATCTTCACTGCCACGTGTGGGCTCTTCACTGTAGCATGTGGGCTCTCTTAGTAGGGGCATGCAAACTTTTAGTTGAGGCATATGAGGTCTAGTTCCCTGACCCTTGCTTTGGGAGCATGGAGTCTTAAGGACTGGACCACCAGGGAAGTCCTTGTATTTTATTTATTTTTTAATTTTGGCTACTCCAGGTCTTAATTGTGGCACACTGGATCTTCACTGCCACGTGTGGGCTCTTCACTGTAGCATGTGGGCTCTCTTAGTAGGGGCATGCAAACTTTTAGTTGAGGCATATGAGGTCTAGTTCCCTGACCCTTGCTTTGGGAGCATGGAGTCTTAAGGACTGGACCACCAGGGAAGTCCTTGTATTTTATTTATTTTTTAATTTTGGCTACTCCAGGTCTTAATTGTGGCACACTGGATCTTCACTGCCACGTGTGGGCTCTTCACTGTAGCATGTGGGCTCTCTTAGTAGGGGCATGCAAACTTTTAGTTGAGGCATATGAGGTCTAGTTCCCTGACCCTTGCTTTGGGAGCATGGAGTCTTAAGGACTGGACCACCAGGGAAGTTCCTATCAGCTCTTTTAGATGCCAATCCTCTTGACCATTCAGGAAACACCTACTCACCTTTTTATTCAATAATGATCCTTCAAGGAAATCTTTGCTGAACAACCACCTGGCATCCTACCACCACAGGTAGAACTGCCCACTTATCTCTTCTGTGTCCCCACTATACCTGGCACAGACTTCTATTGCCCACCTGGAACACTTCATGGCCCTTAAATGTTTACATGCCTAGATTGTGAACTCAAGAGGATAGACACCATCCTAGCACAATGCCTGACACATAGTTTTTGCTTAATACACTTTAGCTGAATTACAGGTACCTCTCTCTCTTCTAAGATTCTACTTGCTGAACCCCTGTGGGCCTGGACACTGGATAACTAAGCTATTTAGAACTACATGTACAGTAAATTATCAGACTCTAAGTGAGGGAATGAGGGGTTCTTCCACAGGCAATTTTTTAATAGTCTTTGGGAAAGCAATTCTGGCATTCCCAAACCTTAGTTTGGATCACTTCTTGGCTTTTAACCATTTTCTAAAACAAAGAGATGTTACTGCACACAAAAATATTAGGCAGCCTATCTATCCCATTAAAAAGAAGCTAGTGAACACTTTCAGTTTAAGGTGGGGTTTCAAGAAAATTTTAGGGATGTACAAATAATGAATAAATAGCATTCATTGCCACTGCTATAGGCTCTCCTTAATCTTTAGCAGAATTTTCTACTGAAGCAGAAAAGTACTATGTAATGATATTTAACAACCTATACTGGGTGGTGCTATAGTAAAGTTCTAAAAAGGTATGTGATCTACTTGGGTTTGACACTTGACTCCCCTATTCTCTAGTTATATGTCCTAGGGCAAGTTGCTTAACCTCTCTGTGTCTGTTTCTCATCTATAAACATGGGACCAATAACACAGTTTTTATTTATTATGGTTGTTGTGAGGGTTAAATGAGATGACATATGTCAAGTACTTCCGACAGTGCCTGGCTTACAATAAGTAATCAGTAAATGTTAAATATTATCATGATTAATTTGTCTGGAAAAGGCTCATTTCTCAAGTCACCTATGCTTCCTATATGCCAGGACTAAGCTAGGTCTAGTGTAATCTCCTTTCCCAACCCTATCCATTATTTAAAGATTGAAGAAACAAGAAAGATGTGACTTCACATCTCACAAGTCCAGACAGCCAACTCAGATAAGATGGACATTATCCCTACTGAGAGCAGATGGTTCTATGGATAACATTAGCAAGAATCATATCACTAACGTGACTTATAAGTTACACTGCTCCTCATCTGGTCATCGTCTCTAACCCATATTTTCAGTCTGCTCTGCTACCACAGAGATAAGTACATTCTTACCTACTATAGACCAGGCAAACATGATGATCACCACAAAAAGCCGGACCATGAAGTTTACTGGTCCTGGCTCAGCCAAAAGTACCAGCCGGCAAACCAGCATTGCCATTGTCAGGGGAAGTATACAGTATCCCAGCACACAAAGGCTCTGAAAAAAAGATCTAAAAAACAACATATATCCATAAAGATCATAAATATAGTTGATCTATATCATGATACAATTTATTATACAGATTTCTATGTATCGTGGATCATTACTTTCCTCCAGATAGATATTACCTATACCCTAATGTTGATTTTATGAGGATAGACCTCTGTATTAAACATATGCCTTAGTTTTTCTCTCACCATACCCTCCTCCTCTCTACTTAAATGCCTTAACAGTCAGCCATTTAGGACCTAGATGATCTACTCTAATTCCTAGAGACCTCTTTCTCCCACTAAACTGCTAAGATTTTGTTTCTTAATCTTTTCTGGTTTATAGACCTATTTGAGCATTTGTTGAAAGCCATGGGGCATCTGTTCCCAAAGACAAATGTAATCTTCTAACACAAAATGTGCTGCACATAATTTCAGCGGCTGGAGAGAGAACATCTGAAGCCTATCAAAGGACCCCAGATAATTTAACATAATTTAATTCAACTAGGTTATTTCTGTTCAGTGTCTTTAAGAGAACTTTCTTTTTGTTCTCATTTATTTTGATTTTTATTTTTGAAAAATACATAACAAGCCAGACTTCCTTAAAAAATCTAATATATGCAACCTGGAAATGGAAAAAGGATGCATTTAAATAATACTCACATGTTTCCTCCAAGAAGTTTTGAGTTGAGGGTGATGGTAACTGCACCAAACCAGACAATGACAAACACTTCTGCAAACTGGGGCCCTCCATCTTTTTCGCTATCTACAGAGCCTCTTTGAAGCATTCTGTGACAAGGAAATGGCATGAGAGTTGCCTAACCTTATTTAGAGCAACACAGTTAAGGTACGGGTTCTCAAACTTTGAATCACAGTGCTGCTCTATATCTTACCTGAAGATCTCTTATAGGTTGTACAAAAGGAAAATGCCTCAAGTATATGGCAAGGCTCCCTTATTTCAAATTCCAAATCCCTCAGGACTACAAGGGATGCTCCCTTTGATCCTGTGGGAATGTTTAAAATGGATTTACTGAAGTACCTTTTTTGGTTAAGCAGAGGTAATAAACTGAAGGGCTAAGTGTGACTCACGGACATGAGGTTGCTGGTCCATATAATACTTTTAAAAGGTCTTAAATTCAAGTTGATGTTATTTTAAAATTGGGAGATTTCACATAAAAATATGTATTTCTGGATTTTCTTAAAAAATCAGAAGAGTTTCTATCACCGGGCCTGCATTTCTACATGGCAATTATCAGGTGCAGTTGACACAGCAGCAGATTCCTTCACCAGGGTTTTTGGTCACCAATTTGCAATGCATGCATATACACATTTGAATTTGTAATTCTTGGGTTAAGGTTATAGTTCTGGCATTTAAAAATGCAAACAGCCTATCTATTTAGTTGTTGATCTTATAAAAATCAAAGCATACAGATTATCACTAAAAGGCTTTCTTTGAAACTGAGTAATTGAGCAGTCACTTAAATATTAAGAATTTAACACATAAACTGTTTTGAATTTTGAACTTATACTTCTACTCTGTGTCATTTTTTTCAGTAACAGAATAACATCACCTCAAAATTTCTTTTTTAACAACCTCTTCTTATTACAAGTTATAGACAAATCACACCCTAAGTCTTGCGCTGCTATGCTATTTGCCAGCATAGGCTTTTATATTTTATGGTTCTGCATACTTCAAGTCCTGACAATGTGATGAGAAGAATGCTAGCCCCGATCACTTGTTCTCTGGAACTCCTATTATTTCAGCATGGTATGATAGAAAGAGGATTAACTGGTCTGGAAGGCAGGAGACTCAGATATTGATCCTAATTCTGTCACCAGATATGTAAACTGGAGCAAATCACTTGATGTCTTGGGACTCTGATTTTCTTCTCTGCAAATAAGCAGGATTAAATTCCATAATCTCGAATCTTTCAAAACTAAAAAAGTATATGCTCAGAGCTTTTAATGTAAACACTTACATCAAGGCACTGGATTATGTCCCTTGATATGGTTATTAAAAGCATAAGATAGAGCACTCCACGTTTTTATCTAAATTACCATGCACTTGACTTTACATTTAAAAAGGGTTACAGAAGCCAGTAAGAAATTTGAATCTACAATCACAATAGGTTAGGCCTGGAAAGGACCCTCAACCATCTACTTTTATAGATATGGAAAAGGAAACCCAGAGAGGTTAGGTAGGAAGAGATGTGTAATAATCACAGAGGTAGAGAATGGGCAGTCAAGGAAATGTGAAGTGGAATTCCAGGTCTACCACTGATTGATTACGTGACGTTTAGTTCAGTCCTCAATCTCTTTGAACCTGAGCTTGTCTGTCAAAAGAGGGGAATAATATTCACTTCTTGTTATGGGGATAAGAGAAGGTATTTAGAAGTTTTTTTTAGAGACCCAAAGTCACTCTGCTGATAGCAAAGTTAGGATCAGAACCCAGAAATGGATCCTAGTGTAGTATTTTTTCCACTCTACCAGTGGTTATATTACCCTCTCCAGCAGAACTTTGGCTTTCCTTCTGTCCTCTTCCCCTTTACATACAATGAGTATGGAAAATATAACACTTTGTGAAACACGATATTGCTTTGAACTCAACCACTTCTAATTTAATCTTATACTTTTAGTAAAATTTTAAAAGAATTATGTTTGCAAATAAATACTACTTTAATTGTTTAGTACTTAAACCTTTAAGATACTTAATTCACTTAGCTTAATGATGGGGAAGTAAATGAGTGTGAATAAATGTTGAAATGACTAAAACGTAATAGTAACTATAGAAATTACTAAAACAGGGTAAGAACTCACTGATAAATGAGGGTGGGCATAATTTTCATATCTTTAATTCCATCACTCTTTGAACTGATATAGAAAGCTACTTGATTTTTTTAGATTTAAATGCATAAGGAGTATAATTTGCCAAAGAAGTCCAAAATGAAAAATTCAGTCAAAATCCCCTTCAATTTTGAAACTCCATGAAAAAAGTTTAGTCTATCTCAAATGACAAAGAAAGGAAATACAAGTACTTACAACGCAAGCGTCACACAAAGGATCAAAGGGCCCCATAAATCCCCTACAAGAAAGGAAAAGACAGAAAATTGTTAAGACACAGGCATATAGTATTTTCTTTTATTCTGCCATTCTTGGCATTCAGACATCAAGGCTTTCTCTGTCTGCCCAAACCTTCCACCTCTCCTATCCCTCTATTGGCCTTCTCTGCTCCCCAATTCTGAATGCTTCATATATCTTTTAAATTTTGCTCATTTCATACAACACAAATCACCCTTCTCCTCAGCTACTACAGTAAAGAATCTGCCTGCAATGCAGGAGACCAGAGTTCAATTCCTGGGTCAGGAAGATCCTCTGGAGAAGGGAATGGCAATCCACTCCAGTATTCTTGCCTGGAGAATCCCATGGACAGAGAAGTCTGGTGGGCTACAGTCCATGGGGTTGCAGAGAGTCAGACATGACTGAGTGACTAACACACACACCACCTACTAAGCCACATTCCAGCAAGCTATTGTTAAAGACCAATAGGCAAGGAGTCAGAAGACTTAACTGCCCCACCCTGCACAGTGCAAAAGAAGACTAAACCCAAGTCACTTCACCAATCGGAGATTACGTTAGACAAGGCAAGTATAATCAGACTCATCTCAAAAATATGAAAAATGAAGTTGAGAAGAAGCGATGTGCCCAAGTTAATATAAACAGTTAAGTGTGGGGGTAGGACCAGAACCTAGAAACAAAATCAGAATCTTCTGATTCCTACTATAAAGTCCTTTCTACTCTACAACACAGGTTCCCTTTCATAATTACTACACTGAACTAGTACAGAACTGCTGTTCTTATAAAATGAGAAAACAGCCCAACATTGGTAATTTCATAGGGTTAAATATTAACAAATAACATGAAAACTTTTTGAAAACTATAAAGGCTCTGCCAATATCAGGTCTAAGCATGGTGGTTCTCAACCAATAGCTGTTGAGTGATTAATACACCAATAGTTCAGTAACATAAGGCTTAAAGCACAATTATCTTCCTCAAACAATATGAAAAAAGGTACATACTACTTCTAACTTTAACTTCACTTGTACATAACTTTACCTGAAAGGGTAATTTTGACACCACTGTGGAAAGTTTGTAAAAGATGTAAAAAAAAAGAAAAATCACAATCCTAACACTCTAATAGACTATGTTTACTAGGTAAACAATAAAATTTTCATCTCCCAAACTGAAACTCCAACCCATTAAATAATAACTCCCCAAAATCCCCTCAGTCCCTGACAACCATTTTACTTTCTATCTCTATAAATCTCACTATTTTAGGTACCTAACCTAAGTAGAATAATATATATTCTTTTGTGTCTGGCTTATTTTACTTAGCATAAAGTCTTCCAAGGTTCATCAATGTTGTAGCATGAATCAGAATTTCACTCTTTTTAAAGGATAAGTAATATTCCATTCATATATGGTATATACCATGGTGTATATAACATACTTCATTTACTCATCCATCCACCGATAGACATTTGAGTTGTTTTCATCTGCTGCTGTGAACATGGGTATACAAATATCACTTTGAGTTCCTGCTTTCTAGTCTTTTGGGTATATACCCAGAAGTGGAAGTGCTGAATCATGTGATAATTCTCTACGTAATTCTCCAAGGAACCACCATGCTCTTTTTCACAGTGGCTGTACCATTTTACATCCCCACCAGCAATGCACAAGGGTTCCAATTTCTCTACATCCTTACCAATATTTGTTATTCTCCATTT
>NW_011476095.1:15399-18706 GCF_000754665.1 Bison bison bison | reverse complement strand
CCACTATCCAAAATCACACAGCTAGTGATGGAATCAATATTCAAAACCCAGATTTGTCCATGTTCTTTCCACTATATACCAGCTGTAGCAAATCATCTGTCAGCTTCAACCCACAATGTACTTTGCTGAAAAAGTATTCTGACACTGCATCCAATCACCACACAGTGATGGCACATTTGCCACATATCTGACATCCCTATGTTACAGCAGAAATGCTGCCAAAATAGAAGGTACACTCATATCCAACATCATTGTTACTATTCTCAAACAACTGAGTCCTTTTTTTGGATAAAGGGTACTAAGAAAAACCAAGAATGTTTGAAAAGAAAAACTAAAAGTCTAACAATTTTGAGAATAAATTCTAAATACTAGCATAATTTTCTGCAAACACTGTTTTGGAATTCTTAAAGCAGTCAACAAGGATCATTCTGAAAGTAGAAATGTCAATAAAGTACTATTAATTTGTTCATCCTTAATGGGTATTCGCTATTACTCTAAGGTAACATTTAAACATTCTGTCTTTCCCTTGGAGATCATTAAGTTTCTTGGCTGAACAAAGTCACTATGTGTTTGCCATTTACAGAAATACTATTTGCAGTGTCTATTACAGCAGGTGAAAATATACAGTCTATTGATGAGGACAATATATTAAGCAAAATCTTCCAATCTCTGAAATTTCATCCTCAATTTTTAACTTTTTTCAAAACCTTCATCTATATTCATTTTTCATCCTGCAAAATGATATCAGTTTTATTACCACAAAGCCTTATAAATGCTTATGATAAGGTATGATGAAAAACAGCAAAGCCTCAAAAATCATACATACTTACAATCTCTCAAAAGAGTATTACTTTTCCTTGGGTACAAAACATGCATGAATTTTTTCCCAACAGCTTTTAGATCACGCATCTGAAAGATAAAAATATGCTGTACTGTAATGACCAAGGCTACCAAGCAGCTCCTTGAATTTGCTCAATTTTTTTATTTCAATCCCCCTAGGAGCCCTTCATTGAATTTTAGAGCCATAACTCCAGTCTAACTCCTTCACCATACAAACAAACCAGAGAGGTGGGGTTTTTGTGTTAACTCCTTTTTCTATTAACTTTTCCTTTAACTCCTAAAGTCAACATCTCACTCTTTACTACATTCATCAGTTCTGTTGATTTTGATTTTTTAAACACTGCAAAAGAGAAATATAGCCCTCTTAATATGCTACTTAAAGAAATGAAAATAATAGCACTAGTAAAATCTGTTCTGCAAAACACAGCATCTAACTTTCAGTTCAACACGATAAGGTCACAAGAGCCAAAGGGCCTGCTCCTAAGCTACCTCACTCTTCACAATATGTAAAATCAATTAATTTTCAAAATTTCCATTCATTCTGGCAAAAGAATCCTAGAAGTCAGATTTTAAAAAATCAAGACATTTGAAGAAGGGTACAGTCATTTAACTTCTCAAAATATAGTTGAGGTAATTCTGTCCTAATTTTTTCACCTAAAATTTTCTTCATGTCATTAATAGTTCTTTGAAAACATGATTTTTAATGGTTGTTAACCATTCTACCACAGAGATGTAACATAATCTACTTAGCCAATTACTCTTCTGTTCAACTTTTCCCCACTATAAAGACTGCTGTAACAAACATCTTTGTGTAAATATTTTTCTTTTAAAATTATCTTTGTATTGAATTTTTTCTCCTTATACGATACCTAGAGAAACAGAATTATCACCTCAAAAAAATATGAACATTTTAAGTTCCTTAATATCCATCACAGTCAAAATGATTTCCAAAAAGGCTGTACCAAATTATTCTCTAGGGGAGAATCTTAAACTTTAATAAATAAAATACACTGAAAATTAGTGAACCAAACAAAAATATTACAAAGTGCTATTATTTAGCCCATGACACTGAACAGAAATTCTCTCAACTCATCTAACTTACAATGGTATTCTGAACAGACTCATTTAATGTGGAGCTGTCAAATTCCCGAACGCGCGATCTCACAGGAATGGTGATTTCTCCTTCCACAGGGATGTCTTGTGAGATAGATATATCAGAAAGGCCTGCAAACTGAGAAGAGTTAGGGAAAAAAAAATTTAAAGCCTGTAATAAACTGCAGGATTCCCCCAAAGACATCATTTCCCAGTGAGCAGGACTATATCTTTTTATAGGGTTTTATACAGTTTTTAAAGTAAGGTGTTAGTTCACCAAACATTGAACAGTACAGTTAATTAAAATTCTCAAATACTTGTTTCTTTTAAAGAAGGAGATGGAATATGATGAAAAATATTATAAAGTAAATGGCATAGATATTTTATGGGCTTTCCTAGTGGCACAGTGGTAAAGAATCTGTCTGCCAATGCAGGATTCGCAGGTTTGATTCCTCAGTCAGGAAGATCCCCTGGAGAAGGAAATGGCAACCCATTCCAGTATTCTTGCCTGGGAAATCCCATGGACAAAGGAGCCTGGTAGGGGGTCAGTCCATGGGGAAACAAAAGAATCAGAGACGACTTGGCAACTAAAACAACAACAACAGATATTTTCTTGGCCTCAAATAGTTTCTTTCAAGCATGAAATCTTAACAGGACATAGCTAGTAAGATTACAGAACTACTGAAAAAAGTGACCTTTCAGTGATCACATCTTAGCACTGTCATGATTCTTTTACACTTCTGCTCTTTAGTGGGCTCTAGTGGCCTCTGCTGGCTAAGAAGGAACATTATGTAAAATCTAAAAGAAAATTGGGAAGAACAGAGAAACAGTAAAGCACGTTATTTATCCTTTTTTTTTTTTTTACCAGATTGTTGGCAACCACAGAACAAATAACATTTCCAAAGTGAACTGCAAGATTGAAAACTTTTAAACTCTTATATTCATATGTCAAATTTAATTACTGCGACTGAAACTCTAGAATCTTCAAGTTCCTAAGAAAAGAGAAGCAATCCCTCCTCATATGGTTCTTGGTCCAATGGGTCTAATGTTTAGTGTGAAAAGGTTGCAGGTAAATGAAAAACAAGACAGTACAGTAAAATTTTAGAAAGAATAAGGTTGTTCAAAAAACTTACAAAAAACAACTTTTTGATCACAGTTTTATTAAAAGTACTTGGAAATTCTTCACCCGTTAGACTGGCAAAACCCAAGTTTGACAACACACTCTGCAAGTAAAGCTGAGTTGAAAGAGCACTCACTGTTGGTGGGAAGGCAAAATGGTACTAGGCCCTACTGAAGATGAATCTGGCAATATCTGGCAAATTTACATATGGATTGCTCACCACTTTCAGGAGTCTAAAGCAGTAAATATACAAAA
>NW_011476095.1:13439-15299 GCF_000754665.1 Bison bison bison | reverse complement strand
TTCACCAAGAACTTTACTGAACAATGTACTCACCATTTGTTCTACTACTTTGCCATTTTTCAGGCAACTACATAATTCCATCTTCCCAAAACTTTGTATTTTCTGAGCAAAGAACTATTCTAGGTGCCTTTTACAATCTTCTAGGGAATTGAAATTTTTTTCCATTAAGAGAATTTTATAAAGACCAAAATAAATGGAAATCTGAAGGTGCAATGTCTGGTGAATACAGTGGATGAATCAGAACTTCCCAGCCAAACTATTTATTATGTTTTTGCCAGGTCATCAAAGAAACTTAGGTCTTGTGTTACCCTGAGGAAGATTATGTATTTTCTGTTGACTAATTCCAGACACTTCGCCAAGTGCTGCTTTCAGCTGGTCTCACTGGGAGCAGTACTTGTTGGAAGTAATCTGTTGGTTTTCCAGAAGGCGCTCATAATAGAGGACTCCCTTCCAATCCCACCATGTACACACTGTCTTCTTTGGATGAAGACCAGCCTTTAGTGTGGTTGGTGGTGGTTCATCTCACTTGCCCCATGATCTCTTCTGTGGATACTGTCCAGCAGTGTGGAACTTTTTATTGCCCAACACAATTTGTTTTTAAAAATGGAATGTTTTCATTATGTTTCAGTAGACAATCATATGTGGAAATATGGTCAAGAAGTTTGGGGTTTCTTCCTGCTTAACTTACATGGAACCCAAAAATCAATTAACATAATCAAGCTGGTGCAAATGATTTTCAATGTTTGATATGGATATTTTGAGTAGGTCGGTGATTTCCTGACTGATAATATATAACTTTGATTGTTCTCAATTAATGTCTTGATTTGAACGTTATCAGCTTCAACTGTTCTACCCAACCATGGAGCATCAACCAGCACACGAAACTTCCCAAAGCACTTCTGACATGTTCTATCAGTCACAGCACTTTCTCCATATACTGTACAAATCTTTTTGTGTTTCAGTTTCGTTTTTACCCTTCTTGAAATAATAAAGCATGATATGCCAAAAATGTTGTTTTTCCTCCCATCTTCAATATTAAAATGGCTATACAAAAATTCACCAATTTTGGTAAGTTTTAAAAAAATCAGTGTGATATGACAGCTGTCACAAGCTAACACAATTGGTTCAAATGAAGTTAAAGACAACTAAGCATTTCTTCTCAGTAATCACCCTCTCTGTTTTTTTCAGTCTAACCTTATTGAAGCTTTCGATAGCTAAGTCTAAGTAATCTCTCTTTGTAAATGTCACAATGCACTTGAAAAATGTGGTTATTTTCAAATATCTTTTGATATTGATTTCTAACATAATTCCACAGTGAGTGAAAATGGCAACCCACTCCAGTACTCTTGCTTGGAAAAGTCCATGGACAGAAGAGCCTGGAGAGTCCATAGGGTTGCAAAGAGTTAGCCACAACTAAGTGAGCACACGAGAATAGATTCTGTATAATTTCAATACCTTTAGATCATGAAAATTTTGCACTTTACGGCCCTGGATATGTTCCAGTGTCTCTGAGTCTATAGTCCATGGGAACGTGAATAGAATTTGTATCCTACTGTTGTGTGAACTGGTTCACAGTGCTTTTCAGATCTACTATATCCTTCCACTTCTCTGTATATTCATTAATTTTTGAGAGTTTGATACTGAAACTCCAAATAAAAATCTTAGTTTATCTACTTAAAAATAATTGTAATATACAGTGGAACTATATGCAACCTTTGCTATATATGCTGCGCTTTGCTGGAGCAGCCGTGAAGAGATACCCCATGTCCAAGGTATGAGAAACCCAAGTAAGACGGTAGGCACTGAGAGAGGGGATCAGAGGGCAGACAGACTGAAAGTACAATCACAGACAACTAGCCA
>NW_011476095.1:11977-13164 GCF_000754665.1 Bison bison bison | reverse complement strand
GCTACTGGAGATCAGTGGAGAAATAATTCCAGAAAGAATAAAGGGATGGAGCCAAAGCAAAAACAATACCCAGTTGTGAAAGGGACTGGTGATGGAAGCAGGGTTCGATGCTGTAAACAGCAATATTGCATAGGAACCTGGAATGTCAGGTCCATGAATCAAGGTAAATTGGAAGTGGTCAAACAGGAGATGGCAAGAGTGAACATCAACATTCTAGGAATCAGTGAACTACGATGGACTGGAGTGGGTGAATTTAACTCAGATGACAATTATATCTAGTACTGTGGGCAATAATCCCTTAGAAGAAATGGAGTAGCCATCATAGTCAACAAAAGAGTCCGAAATGCAGTACCTGGATGCAATCTCAAAAACGACAGAATGATCTCCGTTCGTTTCCAAGGTAAACCATTCAATATCACGGTAATCCAAGTCTATGCCCCAACCAGCAATGCTGAAGAAGCTGAAGTTGAATAGTTCTATGAAGACCTACGGAGAAGGCAATGGCACCCTACTCCAGTACTCTTGCCTGGAAAATCCCATGGACAGAGGAGCCTGGTAGGCTGCAGTCCATGGGGTCGCGAAGAGTCAGATACGACCGAGCGACTTCACGTTTACTTTTCACTTTCATGCACTGGAGAAGGAAATGGCAACCCACTCCAGTGTTCTTGCCTGGAGAACCCCAGGGACAGGGAGCCTGGTGGGCTGCCGTCTATGGGGTCACGCACAGTCGGACACGACTGAAGTGACTTAGCAGCAGCAGCAGCAGCATGAAGAATTACAAGACCTTCTAGAACTAATAAACACCCAAAAAAGATGTCATTTTCATTATACGGGACTAGAATGCAAAAGTAGGAAGTCAAGAAACACCTGGAGTAACAGGCAAATTTGGTCTTGGAGTACAGAATGAAGCAGGGCAAACGCTAATAGAGTTCTGACAAGAGAACGCACTGGTCATAGCAAACACCCTCCTCCAACAACATAAGAGAAGACTCTATACATCGACATCACCAGATGGTCAACACCGAGATCAGATTGATTATATTCTTTGCAAGCAAATATGGAAAAGCTCTATACAGTCAGCAAAAACAAGACTGGGAGCTGACTGTGGCTCAGATCATGAACTCCTTATTGCCAAATTCAGACTTACATTGAAGAAAGTAGAGAAAACCACTAGACCATTCAGGTAT
>NW_011476095.1:11063-11877 GCF_000754665.1 Bison bison bison | reverse complement strand
AAGTAGAGAAAACCACTAGACCATTCAGGTATGACCTAAATCAAATCCCTTATGACTATACAGTGGAAGTGAGAAACAGATTTAAGGGCCTAGATCTGATAGAGTGTCTGATGAACTATGGATGGAGGTTCGTGACATTGTACAGGAGACAGGAATCAAGACCATCCCCAAGAAAAAGAAATGCAAAAAAGCAAAATGGCTGTCTGGGGAGGCCTTACAAATAGCTGTGAAAAGAAGACAAGCGAAAAGCCAAGGAGAAAAGGAAAGATATACCCATTTGAATGCAGAGTTCCAAAGAATAGCAAGGAGAGATAAGAAAGCCTTCCTCAGTGATCAGTGCAAAGAAATAGGGGAAAACAACAGAATGGGAAAGACTAGAGATCTCTTCAAGAAAATTAGAGATATCAAAGAAACATTTCATGCAAAGATGGGCACAAGAAAGGACAGCAATGGTAGGGACCTAACAGAAGCAGAAGAGATTAAGAAGAGGTGGCAAGAATACACAGAAGAACTGTACAAAAGAGATCTTCATGACCCAGATAATCACGATGGTGTGATCACTCACCTAGAGCCAGACATCCTGGAATGTGAAGTCAAGTGGGCCTTAGAAAACATCACTACAAACAAAGCTAGTGGAGGTGACGGAATTCCAGTTGAGCTATTTCAAATCCTGAAAGATGACGCTGGGAAAGTGCTGCACTCAATATGCCAGCAAATTTGGAAAACTGAGCAGTGGCCACAGGACTGGAAAAGGTCAGTCTTCATTCCAATCCCAAAGAAAGGCAATGCCAAAGAATGCTCAAACTACCACACA
>NW_011476095.1:8807-10148 GCF_000754665.1 Bison bison bison | reverse complement strand
GCAGCCATGAAATTAAGACGTTTGCTCCTTGGAAGGAAAGTTATGGCCAACCTAGACAGCATATTCAAAAGCAGAGACATTACTTTGCCAACAAAGGTCCGTCTAGTCAAGGCTATGGTTTTTCCATGTATGGACGTGATAGTTGGACTGTGAAGAAAGCTGAGCACTGAAGAATTGATGCTTTTGAACTGTGGTGTTGGAGAAGACTCTTGAGAGTCCCTTGGACTGCAAGGAGATCCAACTAGTCCATCCTAAAGGAGATCAGTCCTGAGTGTTCATTTAAAGGACTGATGTTAAAGCTGAAACTCCAATACTTTGGCCACTCCAATACTTTACGAAGTGCTGACTCACTGGAAAAGACTGAGGGGAAAGATTGAGGGCAGGAGGAGAAGGGAACCACAGAGGATGAGATGGTTGGATGGCATCACCGACTCGATGGACATGGGTTTGCATGAACTCTGGGAGTTGGTGATGGACAGGGAGTCCTGGTGTGCTGCAATTCATGGGGTTGCAAAGAGTTGGACACGACTGAGAGACTGAACTAAACTGATATGCAACCTTGTTCTGTATTTTCCAAGTCTCCTATAAATGTGTCATCATACTTACATCATTAACTAAAAATTAAAAAAGGACAACTAAGCACTTCTTGTGGCTATCTTACAGATAAAACCAAACTTTTTCACCTCAATATTATGGCGTGTTAATGTGAATGTAAAGAAAAGTTTGTATAATACATCTAAGACAGGAAGAGATACAAATATATATTATACACACAGACACACACACACACACATATCTGAATGTTACCTTTTAAAAATAAGAAATAAATAATGCAATATGACTTAGAAATGATCCCTGAAAATACAGTCTTCCCTCGTGGTCAGATGGTAAAGAATCCGCCTACAATGCAAGAGATCTGGGTTGGGAAGATCCCTTGAAAGAACAAATGGCAATCCACTCCAGTATTCTAGCCTGGAGAAACCCATGGACAGAGGAGCTTGGCAGGCTACAGTCCATGGGATCACAAAGAGTCAGAATGACTGAGAGACTGAGTATGCACACACAAAGTGACTTAAGTCACATGTAATGCAAGTAGTATTTATTGAGTTTTTTTTAAAGCTTCCTATTTAGGAAAGGAGGGAAAAAGGTGGAGGAAACAAGGAGAGAAGTTAGGCTTCTTAGAATACACACTGTTCTGTATTTATGACTTGAAGTCATATAAATACTTCACAGAATTATTAAACAAAATTAAAATTTTAAAGTAGTCCCTAAAACTGAAAGAAAAATGGAACAAATTAACCTGCTAACTATACTAAATAAATAATTTTCTATTAAAAAAAA
>NW_011476095.1:6666-7794 GCF_000754665.1 Bison bison bison | reverse complement strand
GGCTTCTCCGTCCATGGGATTTTCCAGGCAAGAGTGCTGGAGTTGGGTGCCATCGCCTTCTCCGAGCATAGGGGGCTAGCCACTCCTAAAAGACCAAACGTAAGATTAGAGGATTGAGGTCAAGTTTGAGGATTGAGGTCAAGTTTGAGTACTGTGAGGACTTCCCTGATGGCTCAGACGGTAAAGCGTCTGCCTATAATGCGGGAGACCTGGGTTCAATCCCTGGGTTGAGAAGATTTCCTGGAGAAGGAAATGGCAACCCACTCCAGTACTCTTGCCTGGAAAATTCCGTGGATGGAGGAGCCTGGTAGGCTTCAGTCCATGGGGTTGCAAAGAGTAGGACACGACTCAGCGACTTCACTTGAGTACTGTGATACAAACCTGGTCTCTTGGGAGTGGAAGAAAAAACGATCCAGTCAATCACACCTATGTAATGAAACCTCAGTAAAAACTAGATATGTGGGTGAGTTTCCCTGGCAATATTCTACATACTGTCTGTCATACATCAACATATCAGGAGGGTAACAAGGTCCTGCCTTTACTCCACAGAGAGAAGACAAGGAAGCTTTGTATTACGAACTACCTCAGACCTCAAGCTACACATCTCCCCCTCTTGCTGGTTGGGACTGTACCCTTTTGCTATAATAAAAGTGTTAATTTTAAGTATACCATTGTCCTGAGTTCTGTGAGTCATTCTAGTGAATTACAGAGCCTGATCATAGGAACCCTTGAATTTGTAGTAGTTCAGAAGTGAGGGTGGTCCTGGTAACCTCCAAACCTGTGGCTGGTATATGAAGTGGCCAATCTTTTGGAAGACTGGGCCCTTAACCAGGGAAGTTTGGCCTAACTCCAGTTATTTGGTTTTGAAAGTGACTATAGTCACTAATGGAGAAGAAAATGGCAACCCACTCCATTGTTCTTGCCTGGAGAATCCCAAGGATGGCAGAGCCTGATGGGCTGCCATCTATGGGGTCATACAGAGTCAGACACGACTGAAGCGACTTAGCAGCAGCAGCAGTAGTCACTAAAGTGCCATGTGATTCCCACTCACCCCTCATCCCAACCCTTCCTCAATATCTCTTCTCCAGAGAATCAGAAACATTGCTCAGTGAACTGAGCCAGGATCTG
>NW_011476095.1:3666-6423 GCF_000754665.1 Bison bison bison | reverse complement strand
AGCCTTAAGAAAGCAGTTGGGAACAGATAGGTCATACTACTGACCAAAATTCTGAGGGGAAAAAGAAGTCAACAAGGTCAACAAGCGGGCTGGGGTGGGTGAAATCAAGCAGGAAAACAACTTGGTCCAAGCAGGCAGATAGGGGCTTAGTGGCATGGTCCACCTGGGACCAATATCCTTCCAGACCCTAGGCTACAGCGATTATTACGGCTCTTTTTTCTGCTCCTTAGATAGGCAATAGACAAGCATTACCCAAGATTCTATATTCTCAAGTCTATACAGATGATTCCAAATCAATCTCTCTAGTCCTGACCTCTTGTGAGCCCTGAAGTCCAGATTTTAGTGTCCAACTACCTGCTGGATATCTACTGGATGGTCTGTCAATCAATATCTGGAACTAAACATTTCCAAAAGTGAATGAATCAACATTTAGGGCCCTCATCCTCTTCTGTATTTCTGTTCAGGGTATCACTTTCCTCCCATTTATCTATAGACTTGTTTTTCAAAATGTGATACTGGGAGCAGCAGCAGCAGCAGCACCATCTGGGAGCTTATTAGAAACGCAGAATCTTAGGCCTCATCTCAGACCTACTAAAAGAGAATCTGCAATTTAATAAGATTCCCCAGATGATTGCTAGCATGTTAAAGTTTGAAAAACACTAAGACACATTCTTCCTAGCACTGCAAATGCTCGAGGATTCTGCCTTTCTCAAATCTTCACATCTACCGCTGCTATAATCCAGGTAGCCGTCACTTCATTCCAGAACTACTGCAACAATTGCATGGTATTCTAGATTCCACGCATTTTCCATGGTAACTTTTCCTTTGTTATGTTGTCAAATTCATGATTTAAAACCCTTCCCTCCTCAAAAATTTCCACTGACACGTTGTTGCCTGTTAAACCTCCCAGCATAGTAGTCAATAAAAGGAAATAACACTTATTGCATGATTATTATGTGCCAGGCACTCTACTAAGTCTTTTATGTGTATTAATTTATTCAATCCACTGAACAACCCTGTATTACTTTATCTCCATTTTACAGATAGGGAAACTGAGACATGGAGAGATTTTGGTAATTTCGCCAATATCCCACAGCTAGTTAAACGACAGAGCATAGAACCAAACCTAGACAATTTGAACCCCAGAGCACACAAAGCCACTGTTCTATACTGCCTCTCTACTACAGTAGCTTTATCTTTTAAGGCCTCTTTTCTAATACTTCCCTGTGCTTCAACCACAGTAATCTCTCTGTTGTTCTACAAATACATTAGTATCTCCTAACCTCTGTATCTTCACCGATGAGAGTCTGTGTAGCATTAATGGTAATAGTCTTGGTTTCAGAAGCAGACCCAGGTTCAAATTTCAGCCTGGTCACCCTAGGGAAATCATCAAATCTCTCTGAGTCTCATCTCCTCACCTTCAAGTAAAACACAGTCTAAAAACCACCTAACTGAAATAGTTGCTATAAAGTTTAGAAAATATGCAAAGGATATATAGCACAATCCTGGCACATATCAGGTAATCAATCATTCATAGCTCTTATGTTCACATCCCACCCATCCTTTGAGTCTCCCTCAAATATAACTTCTACCATGTTGCCTGCTTCATCACCTCAACAAGACATGATAGCACCTTTTAAATTATGTTAAAATGTTATGTGTAACTTTCTTACATACTGTCTTATGTTAGCATTGTATGTTTGTCTTATGCCTAAAACCAGTCTGTAAGCACCATAAGGACAGGCCACTTGTATTTCTTAAACCAACTAGCATAGTGTATTACACTTTGTGGGAGTTCAACAAACACTGCTGAATAGAACTTTATTGGATACTGAGTAATGGGTTATCAGAACCACTAAAATTAATTGGGGGAAAGCTTCATAAAAGAGAAGTGGGGCAGTTTAGATGAAACACAGGAACTAAAAACATCTAAACTCCTGTAACTATGGCATACCATGCCCTATGCTTATATTAGTTCATTTAGTACTCTGACTCTGTGGTGACTTACTATCATTTTCCAAAAGGCAAAACTGGGGTTCAGAGTGATTTCCTCAAGGTCGCAAGTACTCCGTGAGAACTTGGACCTACTCACTCTCTTTCACTGTTGTATCCACCATGCCTAAAAGAGTGCCTGGATCATAGTGGATGCTCAATAAGTATTTGTCGAAAGAATGAAGAGATGAACAAATAAAGCTAGTAAGCAGAACCATAACTAGAATCAGTTTCACCTGACTCCCAGGTCAGTCCTCTACTATGTTGACAATTTAAAACAGAGAAAAGGAATGTACTATTTATTGAGCACCTACTCATAAACACTATTTGGGACATAACTAAATGTTGTTTGGGAGGTGGGATGGGGGGCAGAATGTTGAGTTGACACTACTCAGTTATGGTACTAGTTTTATTAGACATTTCACATAAATTATGTCATTTCAACTTCCTAAAAACTTTTTGAGGCAGGTATTTTTATGTCCATTTTACACATGAAGAAATACTCTTCATTAAATGACTTGCCCAAATTCACACAAGTGCCAGAATGGGTGATTCTGGGCCAAGTAACATTAACTCCAAACCCTGTGTTCTTAAATACATGTCCAGGCTTTGGACTTGTAGTACTTGCAATAGACATTCTGTCCTCTGCAGAGACAGGAGCAAGAGATCATCATGAAGAGGACTGCAAGGAGCTGTGACAAGGGAGGGCAGGGATTAAAACAGGACGACTGGGGTTCACTGAGCAAATAAATAATCAAATTATAA
>NW_011476095.1:927-2870 GCF_000754665.1 Bison bison bison | reverse complement strand
GCCCCTCCTCCCGGCCGCTCCCACAAGCCTTTGCGGAACCTGCGACGTGGAGGCCGCGGCCCGTCAGCGCGTCTGCGCGCGGAGGCCGCGTCACCAAAAAGCGCCTAACAGCTGCTGGCGGCCCTGGCACTCGTGTCTCGTCTTCTGGGTGTTGGACAGGGGGATTCGTGTCGCCTCAGTTCCTTTCTTCGGGGCCAGGAGTGTCGCTAAATACGCTCCCTTTTTAACATTCAACCCTGATTTTCAGCTGGCTCCGTATGCCAAGGGACTGCCGCTTCCTTCTCTCACTCCTCCCCCGGCTCAGCGCCACTCCCCCTCCAGTGCCTGCTTCCGGCTCTCAGGCGGAGGCTCAGTGTGCCGCCCCCAACCTCACCCCACAACTGCACCTTAGGGGAAAACCCTGCTCCTCCCCCAGCGGCAGAGCGACGGTTTCCCAGCTGCTGAATAAAAAGATGAACCCTTCCCTACCAACTGCTCCTTCTACTGTTGCGCCTAAGCGATCTGGGGCAAGTACTGAAGATGTTCAAGGCTGAAAGAGGGTGAATATTAAAGTAACTTTTAAAAGAATACTCCTGCATGTCCCTATCTCTTTTTCTGTCTCATCTCGGGACTTTCTCAGTGTTTCAGACTCCAGTTCACCTCGCCCCAGGCTAACATGAGATCAGGCAATACATCCATTGTTGATGTGAGCAATATATGCTAGAGTGCCAGTTGGGGCAAATAAATACTAATTTTCCACTTTTAACAAACAGGGTAGGGGATGATGTGAAATAGGGAGCTTTATTTTTTTTGGTTGGGCAATCTAGGAAAGCACACAAGTAGTAAACGTAAAAGAATGTGGCTGTAGTGTGATGAAATTCCCAAACTAATGAGGTGTGTTTGTGTTGTTCTGTTTTGTTTAAATATTCTTATAATTCACCTTGTCAGACCAAGCACATTTTCAGTACTTGTGCAATACTGATGGGAAAAATATTAAAAATGACACCAGTAGATATGAAACTTAAAAAAAAAATGTTACAAGAGAATATTATGTACAATTCCTCAGGCTCAGCTTCAGCCTCCCATACATCCTCCACCACCCCTGCCAGTACCATTCTCACCCCCAATGCCACCCCTACCCTGTCCTGACCTCAGCACTCTTATCAGGTTACCAAGTCCCTTCTGGCTTCCCTGAGGCCTTTAATAAACTTTTCTGTTTCCTTGCCAACCTCCAAAGTTAGTTATCTCTCCCCAACTGAAAACCACAACTGTAACACCTAACCTTATCTCTTGGCCTCTTTGCCACTAATTTCAAGACGGCCTTGGTGCTGGCTTAAGAGGAGGACAGGCCATACAACAATTGTTGAGAAAGTCAGTGTTTGGCTTACCTAGGGGTTATTTCAGTCTAAAAATGCCAGTGTTCCTCATTTAACTAATAGGGTACAAGTTGAATGTGAGATAATATGCTATGAAGAGAGAAACTCAGGAAAGAAAGTTGAAGAGAAAGGGGGTGGCATAGGGCTACACTCCTAAAATAGTAATTATTTTATGTTCTTAATTGCAACCATATCTCACAAAATTTCCAAACTGATTCATTACTCTTTAATACGCTACACTCATTACCCTCTGTGAACATTTACCCTACATCAGGAGTCACAGGCTTGCCCCAAATAGCTTAGAAACTTTGTAAGTGGTGAAAGTGGGATTAACAGACCAATGGGTATGAAGAACTTTGTTGGTTGTTCTAACTCTGAATACTACTGGAAAATATTGAGGAAACAGGTAGTTTTCTGAAGAAATGGTCAAAATTAACTCAAAAAGGAAGCAGCATATTTCATTAGGACAAAATTTTGGAAGAAAATAAATTTTAATATATAAAAAGCAAGGTGCAGAACAGTTTACATGGTATGCTATCATCTCTGTAAAAAAGTAGAAGGGAATGTATATCCATGTATTTGAATATT
>NW_011476095.1:0-827 GCF_000754665.1 Bison bison bison | reverse complement strand
TATTCAGACTATGTCCCAGTGGCTACAAAGAAACTGGTAACAGTGGTTGCCTCTGAGGGAGAAACTGGTGGACTGGCAATAAAGTGGGAGGGACTGTTTATTGACTTTCAAGGGAGGGCTATTCATTGTATGACCTTTCATCCAGTTTGAAATTTTTACTATATACATGTGTTACGTGTTACTTTAAAAAAAAAAAAAAAGAAAGTTTGACAAAGAACTATCCTCCCCTCCCACCCCCAAGGTACTGAATGGATTTGAAGGCTACTGTTAGGGAAGAAGAAATTTTCCTTTATTCATCTACATTCTTCTGGCTTATCTAAGAATTAAATTGACAGGAGAAAGATTAACAGGAGAAAATCAAACAAGGTTTAATAACATTTCTGGGAAGAGACCCAGAAAAACTGGTAACTCACCAAAATGGCCCAAACCCTCACCTTAAATACCATCCTCAGCTAAAGACAAAATAGGCTTTTGAGGGTGGGGAGAGTCAATTATGGGAGGTTACCAGGAAAAGCAACAGTAAACAAGGGTGATTAAGGAAGATTTAAGTAATTCATATTTATGACCATGGTCAGAACAAGTATGATTGGTTGGCCAACTGAAGGCCTCCAATCTAGCAATATCAGAAGTGGCTCAAACAGAAATATAACTTCTTTCTTCTAGCGTAATTTTTCTAAGACCAAGTGACCAAGTGAAGTTGCTCAGGCATGTCCAACTCTTTGTGACTCCATGGACTGTAGCCTACCACGCTTCTCCATCCAAGGGATTTTCCAGGCAAGAGTACTGGAGGGGATTGCCATTTCCTTCTCCAGAGGACCTTCCTGACC
>NW_011476094.1:34822-37388 GCF_000754665.1 Bison bison bison | reverse complement strand
TTATATGGGAAGATATCAAAATATATTGGGGGCAGGCTGCAAAATAGTATTGAACCTTTTGAATAAACCATGGGGAAAATGAGGGGGAGAAAGCACCCTAATGGAGTAAGACTTAGGAGAGGGCCTCTGGCTTTATTGGGCTGGGAGACGGAGATGGGGAAGTTTTATCCAGCCCACCCTGTAGCCATCATCTTTCTTTGACTTTATAGCATCCCTAGGATGCGACCTGACAAGTACTTTCTTTTCATTTCTCAGATGATTAAAATCAAGACCTAGAGAATTTAAGAGGATTATCCATGTTCCAGAGCAGCACTGTCTCCCAATATAACCCAAGGCTCTTCCATATGCATTTATCTCACTTCCTTGTCAGAGCAACTTTGTAAGGGACATTAAGGCTAAATAAGAGAGGTTCAGTGAATTTGAATTAGTATCACAGAAGTAGTAGAGCCAAGATTCAATCCCTATCTTAATCAGCTCAAGGAATACTTTCCTGAGTAAGTTTTTTTTTTTTTTAATAATCACCCATGCACTACTTTTTCTCTGGGCCCCCACACCACCCTATCGTCCATTCTGTCACAGCACTTACAATGCACAGCTACCACTGATTTCTATTTCCATCACTAGGCTGCCAGCAGCTTGAGAGCAATGACTATGACTGATTCATCTCATTAGTCCCATCCCCTAATATAGCACACAACACCTAATAGGAGTTAATAAATGTTTGCTGAATGAATGAACAAGCAAGAGCATCAGCAGGTTAGTGACTTGTTTTCTGAGAACATAAGAATAGAGATAATAGATGTGCCCAATATCCAGGGGAAAGTATAACTTTGCATCCTTAGGTTCCTTACCCAGAATTGCAGTATAATTACTTTTCCCCCAGAATTCCAACCATCACTCTCAATGTCTGCAAAAAAGACCTAAAGATCTGCTTTTCCCCTTGGAGGACTTAAAAGGTTACATTCCCTCTGATGGACTTAAAGGTTGTTGCCATCAGAAAATAGTCTTGCAATTAAAATTAAAATGTTGGTGCTTTAAACTTTTTCATGTTTTGATGGTTATAAGCTTAGGATTGAGTCCCAAGGGTGGAATAATTAGGACAAAGGAAATGAACATTTGCATTGCTCTTACTTCATATTGCCAAATCACTTTCCAGTAAGGGATCATGTCAATTTGCACTGAAGACCAATATGAAACAGCCCTAAAGAAATCCAGATCTTGCCTCTTTCCATTGCTGGTTTTCATTTCCCCATTCTGCAGTTGCTTGTTAATATTAGTTCTGACCTTCGGGATTGGCCTGAAGAGAAAAGGCTCCGGATGACTCAGGAACTTCTTTGGCAACTACAACAGCTGATATTTCAACAGCGGGTACACTGCCCCTCTTACCAAGGGTACTTCCCAGCCTTCCCAGAGAATCAACAAGCACCTCCAGACTCCCTGTTTGATGCCACCCTCTGGACCTGCTTTGGGGGTCTAAATGCAAGAGTCGTGTGTCGGATAATTAGTGATGGAAGAAAAAGCCTCTAGGAGAACAGGTAAGTGAGACAGAAGAAAAATAGATAGGAGTTAATACAAATATAAATCCACTCTTTAGGTTCTCTGGAAATTTTTCTTAGTGTAGGCAGTCACTTGAACTGCTCACTAAAGGGTATGGGAAGTTTAGGATTAATATAATTTCTATATCTCATTATCTACCATCCATTCTGACCTGTCTTTGTGAAACACTGGCCCAAAGGGCAGTTCCCTAGCACTTTTAGAAGTCTCTCTAACTTGGTCTAGTCCAGTTTAAAAAAAAAAAACTGGATGATAGATATTATATTTCTTAACTGCCAACTGGTGTATAAAGTAGGACTGGTTTGCTGTGGCACTTTGAACAAGCTTTTAGCTTCTTTGGGCTTCAGTAGCCTCCTCACTAAAATAAAATTAAAGTCCCTATCCTATTTACCTCAGAGGGCTGTAACAAGGTGAAGAAGAGTAGGATGAGAGGAACCAAAGCTCTTTGGAAATATTTCAGAATTTCCGTGATCTGTGTTAGTGATCTTACTTTTCTGTAGCCTCCACAGGCAATACCACCCACAACTCTCTTCTCCCTGAGTGACTGTGGTCTGTGGAGTGCAAACCTTGGGCTCCAGGTATGGCACTGAAAATAGTGAGAGGATAGTAGGTAAGGGAAGTGGCTAAGAAAGAAATGGCTCCTAGGCTGCTGCCACAAAAGGCCTAATATACACATATAGACACGTGACCTATAAGCATACAATCTCCGTCCTCACTCTAACACAAATGCATTCACATCCATACACTCCAAGAATTACGAATAAGGAGACTCCATTTGTGATTTTGATACCCATCAGTACTGTCTTGATATTGCTTTTAATGAAATTCTTCCATAAATTACATACTTTTGGAAGATGATCAGAATCTGCATGCCTCAGGAAGTCACACTTCATTCTTTCGTCTATACAGTTAATCCCAAATTAGAATTTGTGGTTCAACTCTTAGTCTTGAGTTAGGGTAAGTGAGTTTCTGATACTGAGTGAAACTTTCTTTTTCTGTAACCAGTTATTTG
>NW_011476094.1:28620-33018 GCF_000754665.1 Bison bison bison | reverse complement strand
TCAGACCAAGTTATTTCCCCGACTCCCAGTTCCCTGAATAGCTCCCTTTTAATAAAATTTATCTTGTTGAATGGGGATTATTTGTACACATGTTCATCTCATCCAGGCAGAGAGATGTAGATTAAGCAAGTATCCTCGGTTCCAAGGCCTGAGCTGGACATCTGGAAACAGATCACAGATAACTGAGATCCAGTACCTATCCTTAAGGAGATCAGAATCTAGTAGGAAAGTAGACTGGTAAAGCACAGGTTGATACTTGCTCACATAAACAGAAGCATATAAGCAATGTGGGGACCAAAGCCAATGCTTCTCAGAGGAGGTGAGAATTGAGCCCAGCCTAGAAAATTGAGTCATATTTCATTGAGAATGGAAAGGAAGGGAAGGCATTCCAGGCTGAGCAAACACCCAGAGGCAAAAAAGTACACAGTAAGTTTGGGGGCCCAGTGAGTCAGCTGGTACAATTTAGCCATGGGAGTCTAAAGAGATAAATGACTGGAGAAGTAGGTTTGATTGAGAAGAACCAGGGCTGAGGCCCTTCCATAAAGCTTGTTGAGTTTTCCTACTTCTGGGGATCACAATGGATAACAGTGATTAAACACACAGACACACAGACACATATACATACACATACACACACAAACACACATACAGAGCTAGTTCCAGGCAATTATAATTTGGGTTTTCAAGCCTGGACCCCAAGTTTGCCTTTCAGACCTTGTCAAAAGTCGGCTAAGCTCCTATCTCAGATTTCCTGCTGCTAAAATTATCTTTCATGCAGGGTCATGAGGACAAAATTGTAAACATAGTAAAGGGGTTCATATGACTAGATTGATTACATCAGACAAGCCACTTCCCCTCCTGAGACCTCAGTTTCCCTGTGAGGCTAGTGAGAATGTTTGGAAGGAGCAACTATGAAAAAGAATATGTTTCTTTGTGAGCCTTGGAAAACATACTTGTAAAGCACTATTATTAAGATTATTAGCATTAGCAGAGTGATACAGTTAGGAGACTTATTAGAATTAAGAGAATTGTATCTCTTCCAAAATCTAGTTCTAGGACTCTAAATGTTATGAGCTAATCTGGAGGACCACATTCTTAAATCAAGCTATTTTTACCAGTTAAACCAAAGAAAAACCCTGGAGAAATTAGATCCCCAGTGTTTTATTCTTGACTTGGAGATTTAATTTGCTATAGGACCTTAAGAAAATACTTTCCCTCTCAGGCCTCTATTTTCTTACCTGAGAGAGTTGAATGAAATAATTTCTAGGGGTCTTCTGCATGATAAAACCAAAAAATAAAAATGAATTCATCTTTCTAATTGATTGGCATGAGTTCTTTATTATAAATGTTAACGCTTTGTCATAATTTTGTAAGTTTCTTTTGCTGTTTCCTGAATTCTCACCATCACATTAGAAATTGTAGATTAGCCCAAGAGGTGATTGATCTTTTACTTCACAGAGGGAATCACAGTGTTACATAATATATATTGAACATTTCACAGATTACTTTATATGTGTTAACACACCGAATCTTCAACTACCTTAAGATACTCTTATGATATGAAAACACAAAGTGTTTCACCAGGGCACTGAAAAGTTGTGTTCTGCCCAGGGTCTCCTAAGCAAGGGGGAAGAGGTGGAATTCCACTCAGGTAGCATGGCTCCAGAGCCCAGTGCTTTTAACCACTGTGATCCACTGCCTCAAGAGATTCATTTAGAAGGGAAGGCTCTGAAATATATTGAAAGTTTGGTATGATCTATACACAGAAACTGGAGGGAATCTAACCCTTAGGTAGACTGGGATAATAAGAATGTATTTTAGGGAACTTCTTAAAAGGCAAAGTGGAGCTGAGAGCACTGGAGGTCAGGAATTGGAGATTTATATCCCCAAGAGACCGGCCCAATGTTGCCCAGCTCAGAGGAAGAAACTGAGCTTCCATGTAGCCAATCACTGGGGTCTATCAAGGGGTGGGAAGGTTGCAAAAGAATGAAGTTAAGAGCACACTTGAACATCTTCCAGGTAAGCTATGCTGTTAGATGAGTTTTACACATAAAAGTTTCAAAACAATCGGGGGGAGGGTAAAGAAGAGAATTCTGAGTAGGATGGCTCTGGCCTATGGACTTGTCCTACTTTGAGGCCATTGCTCCCTGTTCCCCACAGTGTGCTTGCTGCAGCCTCCCCCCAGGCCTCCATCCCCATGGCTTGGCATGAAGAACTTTAGTCAAGTTCTGGGTCAGATCACAATTCCGTTCTCCCTAGAGGACCTGATGACAGTTGGCAATCATACTGTGACTCTTCCTAGCAATGGCTGCATGAACGTCTCTTCCCAAGGTGTCAGGTTTACTCTGATTTATTTAGCTTTGGCTGGAGAGAGCATAAAGATGATCAAATATTGCCCATCTCTCTGAGAGTGTCCCAGGCAGCTCACTTTCACATTTTAGGAAAGCAGGACCCTCAATAGGAAAGGTAGCTGCATTCAGGGGAAGAAAAGGTTTGTAGTGCCTTTGGGAAGGCATTGAGGTGGTAAATCTTCCACTTCCAGTTCAGGACAATGATTGCTAGCTCAAAACATTTTTTTCAGTAGGGACATTGTGTTTGTGTGTTTGTATTTGGGAATCTTGCATTTCTGATGTGGATCTCTGTTTCTGGTCTGGAGCCTGACATTCTGCTTGGGCCTGTTTTTTTATTGCAAAGCTATGAAACCTGCTGAGATCTGACTCCATCACCTTTGCCTCCCCACCTCACACAGGACATAAGCACATGATCTTCAGTCTTTTATTTGCATACTCTACTAGTCCTGTCTTCATTGGAGGGAAGTGATTGGCCAGATCTGGGCTGTCTTGCTGACTGCCTTCCTTGCTGGGCTCCAACTTATCTCCTATGTACACAGCCCTTGGAGTTCAGAGGCCTCTGCTAACCTCTGCCCAACCTCTCCTCTGCACCCAAGCCCTCGATGGTACATACAAGAGCAGAGGAAGGCAAGGACTAGGAGACAAGAGAGAGGCTGGAGACAGGCTACAAAAGGGCTCAGAACCCCAGCACACCTCCCTGTCCCAACTCTGTCCACCACCTGCTGTGGCCACAGCAAAAGAAGAGAGAGCTATAAGACAGAAAGTAAGGCCGGGTACCTTGTGGACAGTAGTGTCGTTAGCTGTGACGCCCAAGATGTCTCAAGAGATGGGAGAGCTCACCCAAACCAGATTGCAGAAGATCTGGATTCCACACAACAACGGCAACAGCAGGCTTCAACGGAGGAGGGGCTGTAAGTGGGGGTTGCTTCTGTGGGCTTCAAGGTGGTGGTGGTAGAATGGGTGTAGAAGATCAAAGGACATGGCCCCCTGTCCATCCCCACCCCAACCTGAAAGTTGGAAAAGATGAGCAGCTGGATGAAATAGCTGTAGGGTAACAAGATGCTAATGTCAAAAACAGAAAGAAGGAGAGAAAGAAAAACAGAAAGAGAGAGGTGAATACAGAGAAAGAATGATGGTTACATAAAGACCATCTTAATCAGAGGAATTTTTGACTAGGAATTTTTTCTTTTATCCAGAGCTTATTTGGAATACTTCTTGTTTGAAATCTGACTATTCTAGATCAGTGCTAGCCTAAATGTTTTATTTTGGTGACCTCAGTTAAATGTCTGGAAATCTGTACTGTCTGATAGCGCTTGGGTGAAATAAAGTTCTTGGCATTATTTCTTAGAGGACAGGTGCTGGGTACACAACAGTTCCATATCATTGGCCAGCTTTGGTCCTCCCTTTTCTCAAGCCTCCTTGAGAAACTGGGTTTAACTGGGTTGGAAAAAGCTGGGTGTCCTGCCTAACTGGGTTGGTAAAGACTGGTGTCCTGTCTCCTGCATTGCCTTCATGGCACATATGGACACATTTGCTGCTCTAGAAATTTGAGGGATAAGACATCCAGGGATAGACTACTGGTGTAATGTCCACTTTGAAAAATTAAGAAAGACTAGGGTCAAAGGGGGAAAGCAAACAAAACCTGTAAATATATTTTTAAGTAGATTATACCATTTCCCATAGATAACAGGGGACAGTTTGCAGATCAAGGTGTTTGCAGCCCAAGAATTTTGACCTGAGGAGCCATAAGGTGGGTGGAGATAAGACAGCTATGGACTGTGGGACCCACACATCTTAAGGACCAGCTGACCAAGCTTCCACTATGCTAATGCTAGAAGAGGTCCAGGCTCACAGCTAGTGAGAGGAAGATCCAGGAAGATGTAGGATATTAAATATACTATGTAGAATGGAGGGTATGGATGGAGGGAGAGAGGGAAAAAAAACCTAGCCTTTTGTTCTTCCTTTTCCTCTCCATCAGCAGTTTCAATCACTCATCTGGAGATCAAGGAGCCCAGATGAAACTGAAAATTACATCCCACCCTCACCC
>NW_011476094.1:28043-28520 GCF_000754665.1 Bison bison bison | reverse complement strand
ATGCATTCACTTTAAGAGTTTGTCTCTCCTCAGCTATAAGACATAATTAATACCTACTTCCCCACGTTGTTGGGGTGTTTAGTGATTCAGACTGCCTAGCTTTGAGTCCCAGCTCTGCCACCTCCTGCTTCTGTGACATTGGATGTCTGGATCCCTCTTAATTTACATGTGCTTCCATTTCCTCATCGGTAAAAAGAAGTTAGTAATAGTATTGGGAGAATTAGAAAGCTAAAGCATATAAAATGCTCCGAAGAATGTCAGGTGTACAGTAAGTACTCAATGTTACTGTTATTATTTAAACAAGAAGGTGGGTGTGTGGTCTTTTGCCATCATATCCCCAGCATCAAGCTTGAAGCCTGGCACATAGCAGATACCCAGTAAATGGTAACTCTTTGCTACATCCACTCTACCCTCACCATAGCAAAGCATGGGGATCTGTGTGTACAAGATAGTGACTCATAAGTGATTGACTGAATT
>NW_011476094.1:27054-27574 GCF_000754665.1 Bison bison bison | reverse complement strand
TGATTGGAATTGGAATTACAGTCAATCTATATATCATTTTAAGGAAAGTTAACATCTTTGTGATATTGAGTCTTCTATAAATATGGTGTGTCTCTATTTAGAAGTTTTTAATGTTAAGTGAAGTTTTATAATTGAAAAGGGCTTGTGTGTCATTATAATTTTTGTTTATTTTGTTGCTATTGTATACCTTTATAGAAAGTTACATTTTATACCATTTTATTGCTAATGTATACAGCTATAATTGTGGGGGTTTTTGTGTGTTGCATTTGCAACTAGCAAACTTGATAAACTTAATTTTGATAATTTATATGTAAATAACAGCTTTCTATTTTCCCTTCCAATCCTTACTTTTTAAAATCTCTTATTCTTATGTTACATCACTGCTAGGACCTCCTACCTTCAACACATTAACACCAATGTCAAATAAAAATGTTAAAATTACTCATGTTTATATTGGACTTCATTTTAAAGGTAATGTTTTTAAAGTTTCACCATTGAGTAAGTTTGCTGTAATTTTTTT
>NW_011476094.1:26380-26765 GCF_000754665.1 Bison bison bison | reverse complement strand
ACCCCATGGACTACAGCCTACCAGGCTCCTCCGTCCATGGGATTTTCCAGGCAAGAGTACTGGAGTGGGTTGCCATTGCCTTCTCCAACATTCCATGGTATATATGTATCACATCTTCTTTATTCATTCACCTGTTTTGTTTTGTTTTTTTTTTTCATTCATTTGTTGATGGACATTTAGGTTGCTTCTGTGTCTTGGCTATTGTAAATAGTGCTGCTGTGAACATAAGGATGCATGTGTCTTTTCAAACTAGATTTTTCTCTGGGTTTATGCCCAGGAATGGGATTGTTGGATCATATGGCAACTCTATGTTTAGTTTTTTAAGGAACCTCCACGCTGTTCTCCATAGTGGCTGTACCAGGTTACATTACAACCAATAGCATAG
>NW_011476094.1:24286-26280 GCF_000754665.1 Bison bison bison | reverse complement strand
ATATTGGATTTTGTTCATTAATATTTTATTTACGGATTTGGCATTTTGTTTATGAATGAGATTGACCTGTACTTTTTCCATTCTCATTGTTCCCTGTTTGACTTTTGTGTCATAAAATGAAGTGGGAACTACTTCCTTTCATTCTATTTTCTGACAGAGGTTATTCAAGGAACTATTTGTTCTTTAAATATTTGGCACAACTTCCAGGTAAAAACATCAGACCAGGTGTTTTCTTTGTGAGAAAAAAAATAATTGATATAATCTTTTGAATAGTTACAGAATCATTCAGGTTTGCTATTCTTTCTTGTCAGTTTTGTTAAATTATGCTTTTTTAGGAATTATTCTATTTCACATCACTTTTCAAATTTATTTGCATAAACTTACATCCATATTTTTAAAGTCTCTATTTCATTTGCAATTATATCCTCTTATCCTTGTTTATTTGTACCTTCTTTTTTTTATTCTTGATCAATATTGCCATAAGTTTGTCACTTTTATAAATTTTAAAAAATATTCGACTTTTGGCCTTCTGATTCTTTCTGTTATGTCTCTGGCTTTTTATTTAGCCATTTTCCTCATCATTATTCTCTTTTTATACTTTTTTTTTTTTTTACTTACTCTGTTTTTCTTTTTTAACTTCTGGGGTTGGATGCACAGTTTATTAATTTTCAGACTTTCTTCCTTTTAAATATAAGCATCTGATGCTATAATTATCATGTGAAACAGATTGGTATTCCACAGATGCACAGTTGTATGGACATATGAATTTTTAAAGTATTTCCAGACTATTTGGTAAATAGACACTGCTCAGGGCTTTCTTAGTTTCTATATCACTCAGTTGCCCTGGCCACCTCAGTCCCTTTCTCAGGACTGCTAAGACCTATAGATTATCATCTAGCAACTGAAGAGTTAATGCCTGACACAGACGCAGTCCTCTAGAAATTGGTGCCAAACCCTTGGGTCAGCTTCTGTTTTGCTAGATCAGTGCCCTTACCATTTCCTGTCTGATTCCATCCTTCTTCAAGAACAAACTGTATGATTTCAGTTCTTTGATATCTATTGAGATTTGCTTTATGGACCAACATATGGTAATTTTTGGTAAAAATTCCATGAGCACTTGAAAAAAATATACATTTTACAATTCAATTAAGAATACTATATACTTCAATTAGTATTCTTCCAGGATTTTGTCTGCTTGTTGATATGAAAAATTTGTTAATATCTCCTTGTAACTATGTCAATTTTGAATCTTTGTAAATAGCTACAAATTTAAAATTGCTATATATTTCTGGTAAACTGAATATTTATCAACGTGTAAGGAAATTTCTGCTAATCTAGTATAATTAACATTTTGTCCTACAATTTTTTCTGACATTATTATATGTATATTTGCTTTATTTAGCTTTATATTTACCTAGTATATCATTTATACACTTTCAAATAATGTTTTTACCATTTTAGTGAAGTGTAGTTAACTTATAATGTGTTAGTTTCAACTGTGAGCAATTCAGAATATATATGTATGTATATATATATTCTATACATTCTTTTGCAGGTTCTTTTTCATTAGAGGTTATTATAAGATATTGATTATAGTTCCTTGTACTATACGGTAAGCCCTTGTTGTTTATCTATTTTATATAGGGTTACATATATTAATTCCAAACTCCTAATTTATCTCTCTCCTAACTCCCACTATATTCTTTGGTAACCATGTTTCTTTTATGTTTGTAAGTCTATTTCTGTTTTGTAAATAAGTTCACTTGTATCATTTTTTTTTATTATACTTATAAGTGATATCATATGACACTTGTCTTTCTCTGGCTTACTTCACTTAACATGATAATTTCTAAGTTCATCATGTTGCTGCAAATGGTATTATTTCATTCTTTTTCATGACTAACATTCCATGCTGCTGCTGCTAAGTCACTTCAGTCGTGTCCGACTCTGTGCGACCCCACAGATGGCAGCCCACCAGGCTCCACCATCCCTGG
>NW_011476094.1:23504-24186 GCF_000754665.1 Bison bison bison | reverse complement strand
CACGTGGTTATGTACCATCATCACTAATTCCAGAACATTTTC
Organism: Bison bison bison; assembly: GCF_000754665.1. Classification (NCBI taxonomy): domain Eukaryota; kingdom Metazoa; phylum Chordata; class Mammalia; order Artiodactyla; family Bovidae; genus Bison; species Bison bison. The sequence goes on along the minus strand of NW_011476094.1, from coordinate 24,144 downwards.
ATCACACTCTCCCAAAGAAACCCCATATGCTTTAGTGTCATTCCAGATTCCCCCCTCCCTTTAGCCACTGGCAAACCACTAAAATCTACTTATTGTCACCATAGATTTGTCTATTCTGGATATTTCACATTAATGGAATCATACAATATATGTTCTTTTGTATCTGGCTTCTTCCACTGGGCATAATATTTTCAGTTAATCCATGTTGTAGCATGTGTAGATACTTCATTCCTTTTTAAAGCTGAATAATATTTCATTATATAGATATACAGAATTTTGTTTAGCAAATTCAAATATGAATTGAGGGAAATTTGGTTTATTTCCACTTTTGAACAATGTTGCCATGGACATTTGTGTACAAGTTTTTGGGTGGGCACATTGTTCATTTCTCTTGAATATATACATAGAAGTAGAAATGCTAAGTCCTCTGGTAATTCTACCTATTAATACAATGATTTAAAAACTGCTAAGCTGGTTTTTCAAGTGAATTCATGTTTTATATTTCCAAAAGTAATATATGAGGATTCTAATTTCTCTATATCTTCACTAACAGCTGGTTTTGCCCATTTTTAAAAGTATAGTCATCCTAGAGGATGTTCAATCTGCACTTGAGAAGAATCTCTAATCCCTTGAATCTATT
>NW_011476094.1:22303-23269 GCF_000754665.1 Bison bison bison | reverse complement strand
ACTTGAATGATCCGGTGGTTTTCCCTACTTTCTTCAATTTAAGTCTGAATTTGACATGCTCTGAGCCACAGTCAGCTCCTAGTCTTGTTTTGCTGATTGTATAGAGCTTCTCCATCTTTGGCTACAAAGAATATAATCAATCTGATTTCAGTAGTGACCATCTGGTGATGTCCATGTGTAGAGTCTTCTCTTGTGTTGTTGGAAGAGGGTATTTGCTATTACCAGTGCATTCTCGTAGCAAAACTCTGTTAGCCTTTGCCCTGCTTCATTCTGTACTCCAAGGCCAAATTTGCCTGTTACTCTAGGTATCTCTTGACTTTCTACTTTTGCATTCCAGTCCCCTATAATGAAAAGGACATATTTTTGGGGTGTTTGTTATAGAAAATCTTGTAGGTCATCATAAAAACATTCAACTTCAGCTTCTTCAGCATTACTGGTTGGGGCATAGACTTGGATTACTGTGATATTTGAATGCTTTGCATTGCAAATGAACAGAGATCATTCTGTCATTTTTGAGATTGCATCCAAGTACTGCATTTTGGGCTGTTTTGTTGACTATGATGGCTACTCCGTTTCTTCAAATGGATTCTTGCCTACAGTAGTAGATATAATAGTCATCTGAGTTAAATTCACCCATTTCAGTCTATTTTAGTTCACTGATTCCTGATATGTCGATGTTCACTGTTGCCATCTCCTGTTTGACCACTTCCAATTTACCTTGATTCATGGACTTAACATTACATGTTCCTAAGCAATATTGTTCTTTACAGAACCAGACATTACTTAAATCACCAGTCACATCCCCAAGTGGGTGTTTTTGCTTTGGCCCCATCTCTTCATTCTTCCTGGAGTTGTTTTCTCCACTTTATTCCAGTAGCATACTGGGCACCTACTGACCTGGGGAGTTCATCTTTCAGTGTCCTATTTTTTTGCCTTTTCATACTGTTCATGGGGTTCTCAAGGCAA
>NW_011476094.1:20906-21499 GCF_000754665.1 Bison bison bison | reverse complement strand
GGTGGGAGGAGAAGGGGATGACAGACGATGAGACGGTTGGATGGCATCACCGATTTGATGGACATGAATTTGAGTAAGATCCGGGAGTTGGTGATGAACAGGGAGGCCTGGTATGCTGCAGTCAATGGGGTCACAAAGAGTCGGAAATGACTGAGCAACTGAACTGAACTGAACAGTGCATATACAGGCAGTTTCTGGTGTGTGGAGGTGATGGTGACCTAGCCCCCATACACGTATCTCAATAGTGGTGCCTCAGTTTCCAGGCACACTATGCCTTGTCTAGGAGCATTCATGGCTGTGCATCCTTTCCCTCCTTGTTAACACCCTTTGCTGTATCCACACAGTCAACCGTGTTCCTCTCCCTGAATCAGTTCTACCAACCTCATACTTTAGCACTCAGTCCCCACCAGCATTGGCAGACTCTTGTCCCAGAGAGAGGCACCCAGTGGTGATTCCCAAGGAGGCTTTGGGATGATTGGTGCTCAGGCAACCAGAGCTCCAGAGGGCAGAGGAGACCCTGATCTGATAGCCCTCCCTGCTCAGAAGGGGACTCCTCTCAGTGCCTGCAGATGCTGGTGGGTGGGGGGAGGAGT
>NW_011476094.1:19464-20806 GCF_000754665.1 Bison bison bison | reverse complement strand
TACCTCCACAGGAGACACTCAAACATGCAAAGGCAGGACTGACTCAGTCTCTGTGGGATCTCCTGCTGTGCACAAGGTTTTATTTGAGCCCTCCAAGCATTTCTGGCTGGCATGGGATTTGACTCTAAATGTGATTTTTTCCCTTCCTATCATCTTGCTGGGACTTCTCCTTTGCCCTTGGATGTAGGGTATCTTTTTTGCTGGGATCCAACATTCTCCTGTTGATTGTTGTTCAGCAGTGAGTTGTAATTTTGTAGTTCTCACAGGAGAAGATGAGTGCATGTCCTTTTGCACTGCCATCTTACAAATCTTGGTGAGTAGGGAAAGGTTATATAGTCAGGCAGGAGTTTGTGATAAGGATAAATGCAATAACAGTCTTGTATTCTTTCTTCAACACAATTAGGGTGTGTGCAAGTTCTTAGGTGGTCCAGCCTCCTAATTTTGATGAGCCCCTCTGGTCCTTTAATCTTACCTCAGGTGGTTTCATTGCTGTTCCTTCTTTGGTTAGCAACTGTTCTGACCTTTGAAACTGAGAGAAGAGCATGGATGCTGGAGTCTTGTCTGTAGGAAATGAGGGACAAAAAGGCCTCCATGCCAGGCGTCCCACAGGGCCCTGCTCAGCACCAGTAGTGGCTTCTTGGGGCACATTTACTTACTGACTGGGGTGTGCAATAGTTGCTTGCAGTAACAGGGACCAACAAGCAGTTTTAAATAAGCTAGCTCCCCAGTGCTGGATTTAGAAAAGGCAAAGGAACCAGAGATCAAATTGCCAACATCAGCTGGATCACTGAAAAAGCAAGTGAGTTCCAGAAAATCATCTTTTTATGCTTCATTGACTACACAAAAGCCTTTGACTGTGTGGATGACAACAAACTGTGGAAAGTTCTTCAAGAGATGGGAATACCAGGCCACCTAACCTGCCTCCTGAGAAATCTGTATGCAGGTCAAGAAGCAACAGTTAGAACCAGACATGGAACAACTGACTCTTTCCAAATCAGGAAAGGAGTACATCAAGGCTATATGTACTCACCCTGCTTATTTAACTTATATGCAGAGTACATCATTCAAAATGCCAGGCTGAATGAAGCACAAGCTAGAATCAAGATTGCTGGTAGAAATATCAATAACCTCAGATATTCAGATGACACCCCCCCCCTTATGGCAGAAAATGAAGAAGAACTAAAGAGTCTCCTGATGAAAGTGAAAAAGGAGAGTGAAAAAGTTTGCTTAAAGATCAACATTCAAAGAACTATGATCATGCTATCCGGCCACGTCACTTCACAGCAAGTAGATGGGGAAACAATGGAAACAGTGACAGACTTTATTTTCTTGGGCTCCAAAA
>NW_011476094.1:17584-18484 GCF_000754665.1 Bison bison bison | reverse complement strand
CCTCTTTCTTAGATGGCTTGATCCATTAATATTTAATATTATTATGTATGTAGTTGGATTTAAATGTACCATTTTAAAATTTTCTATATAGATTATGTCATTTCCCCATATTCCTCCTTTCTTTTGTGTTAATTTTACCTAGTTTAATATTTAATTCCTTTAAATATGTTTTTTACTATATATTTTTGAGATATTTCCATAGTGGTTGCTCTAGGGCTTTCCATATACAACTATTAGAATCTACTTTCAGTTCAGTTCAGTCGCTTGGTCGTGTCCGATTCTTTGTGACCCCATGAACTGCAGTATACCAGGCCTCTTTGTCCATCACCAACTCCCAGGGTTCACACAAACTCATGTCCACTGAGTTAGTGCCATCCAACCATCTCATCCTCTGCAGTCTGCTTCACCTCCTGCCGTCAATCTTTCCCAGCATTAGGGTCGTTTCAAATGAGTCAGCTCTTCACATCAGGTGGCCAAAGTACTGGAGTTTCAGCTTCAACATCAGTCCTTCCAATGAACTCCATGCAGTCCAAGGGACTCTCAAAAGTCTTCTCCAACATGACCGTTCAAAAGCATCCATTCTTCGATGCTCAGCTTTCTTTAAAGTCCAACTCTCACATCCATACATGACTACTGCAAAAACCATAGCCTTGACTAGACAGATCTTTGTTGACAAAGTAATGCCTCTTCTTTTTAATATGCTGTCTAGGTTGGTCATAACTTTCTTTCCAAGGAGTAAGTTTCTGTTAATTTCATGGCTGCAGTCACAAGCTGCAGTGATTCTGGAGCCCCAAAAAATAAAGTCAGCCACTGTTTAGACTGTTTCCCCATCTATTTGCATGAAGTGATGAGACCAGATGGCATGATCATAGTTTTCTGAATGTTGAGTTTTAAGCCAAC
>NW_011476094.1:16683-17060 GCF_000754665.1 Bison bison bison | reverse complement strand
ACAATATACAGCCTTGACATACTCCTTTTCCTATTTGGAACCAGTCTGTTGTTCCATGTCCAGTTCTAACTGTTGTTTCCTGGCCCACATACAGGTTTCTCAAGAGGCAGGTCAGGTGGTCTGGTATGCCCATCTCTTTCAGAATTTTCAACAGTTTACTGTGATCCATGCAGTCAAAGGCTTTGGCATAGTAAATAAAGTGGAAATAGATGTTTTTCTGGAACTCTCTTGCTTTTAAGATGATCTAGCGGATGCTGGCAACTTCATCTCTGGTTCTTCTGCCTTTTCTAAATACAGCTTGAACATCTGGAAGTTCACAGTTGACATATTGCTGAAGCCTGGCTTGGAGAATTTTGAGCATTACTTTACTAGCATGT
>NW_011476094.1:15987-16583 GCF_000754665.1 Bison bison bison | reverse complement strand
TCACTCCACTAGCTTTGTTCATGGTGATGCTTCCTAAGGCCCACTTGACTTCACTTTCCAGGATGGTCTGGCTGTAGGTGAGTGATCACACCATCATGATTATGTGGGTTGTGAAGATCTTTTTTGTACAGTTCTTCTGTGTATTCTTGCCACCTTTTCTTAATATCTTCTTCTTCTGTTAGGTCCATACTGTTTCTGTCCTTTATTGTGCCCATCTTTGCTGGAAATGTTCGTTTGGTATCTCTAATTTTCTTGAAGAGATCTTGAAGAATCTACTTTAGATTTGTACTAACAATTCCAGTCAGATATAGAAATGTTACCCTGATATAACTATATTCCATTTTCTTTTCTGTGCTATTATTTCATACATATCATATCTTTACATGCTAAAACCCCCAATATATTATTGTTATTTTACAAACTTTTATGTTTTAAAGAAGCTGAGAAAATAAAAGAGAGCACGTAAATAAAGTTTATTATATTGATATTTACTGTCTGATTCTGTTCATTTGTTCCTGTGGGTTTGAATTATAACTCTTCACTTTGTGACTTGATTAGCCTATTTTAGAGAAGTTTATTTCTCTGCAGTGGGAAGC
>NW_011476094.1:13217-15887 GCF_000754665.1 Bison bison bison | reverse complement strand
AGCCTTTGGTGTTACTTCTTGGAGGCCGTGGGACTTTCCTGGCAGCTCAGTGGTAAAGAATCTGCCTGTAATGCAGAAGAGCCAGGTTTGATCCCTAGGCTGGGAAGTTCCCCTGGAGAAAGAAATGGCAACCCACTCCAGTATTCTTGCCCAGAGAATCCCATGGACAGAGGACCCTAATAAGCTACAGTCCATGGGGTTGCAAAGAGTCCGACACAACTGACTTCACTTCCCTGATTATAAAGCTATCAGTTTCATCTGGTGTTACATTCTGGGATTCATAAATTACAAGCTGATTGCTATTATATTTTACAATGCCCTTAAAGCATACATTGCTCAGCAGTGTTACCCAATTAAAGTCTGGCAAAGGTAGTCTTTGAGGTTAGCTCCGACCCCAGGAGGGCTCTTCTTAATAGGCTCTTTCTCTGGTTCTCTCTCAAAAAAGATGTCCTTTTCATTATAGGGAACTGGAAAGCAAAAGTAGGAAGTCAAGAAACACCTGGAGTAACAGTCAAATTTGGCCTTGAATTACAGAATGAAGCAGGGCAAAGGCTAATAGAGTTTTGGCAAGAGAAAGCACTGGTCATAGAAATCACCCTCTTCCAACAACACAAGAGAAGGCTCTACACACGGACATCACCAGATGGTCAACACCAAAATCAGATTGATTATATTCTTTGCAGCCAAAAATGGAAAAGCCCTATACAGTCAGCAAAAACAAGACCAGGAGCTGACTGTGGCTCAGATCATGAACTCCTTATTGTCAAATTCAGACTTAAATTGAAGAAAGCAGGGAAAACCACTAGGCCATTCAGGTATGACCTAAATCAAATCCCTTATGGTTATATGGTGGAAGTGACAAATAGATTTAAGGGACTAAATCTAATAGACAGAGTGCCTGATGAACTATGGACGGAGGTTTGTGACATTGTACAGGAAACAGGGATCAAGACCATCCCCAAGAAAAAGAAATGCAAAAAAAAAGCAAAATGATTGTCTGAGGAGGCCTTACAAATAGCTGTGAAAAGAAGAGAAGTGAAAAGCAAAGGAGAAAAGGAAAGATATACCCATTTGAATTCAGAGTTCCAAAGAATACCAATGAGAGATAAGAAAGCCTTCTTCAGCAATCAATGCAAAGAAATAGAGCAAAACAGTAGAATGGGAAAGACTAGAGATCTCTTCAAGAAAATTAGAGATACCAAGGGAACATTTCATGCAAATATGGGCTCAATAAAGGACAGAAATGGTAGGGACCTAACAGAAGCAGAAGATATTAAGAAGAGGTGGCAAGAATACACAGAAGAAGTGTACAAAAAAGATCTCCATGACCAAGATAATCACGATGGTGTGATCATTCACCAAGAGCCAGACATCCTGGAATGTGAATCAAGTGGGCCTTAGGGAGCATCACCACAAACAAAGCTAGTGGAGGTGATGGAATTCCAGTTGAGCTATCTGTGAAAGTGCTGCACTCAATATGCCAGCAAATAGAACTCCTAATCGTGGAAAGATGATTTTTGTATATTGATCTTGTATCTGTCAACTTTGTCGAACTCATTTGTCAGTTCTAAGGATTTGTATGGTTTTGGGGATTTCTACATAGATAGTCATTCAGTCTTTCACATTTAAGGCTAATAATGACAGTATGCTTTTGTTTTAAAGGTTCCTTATCAAGTTTAAGTAATTCACATCTATTCCTAACTTAATAATTTTTATTACTAATTGGTTTTTAAAGTATGAAGTGTTTTTCCTATGTGCATTGACATATTTTTCTTCAATAGCTTGTCAATATCATGGGTTGCATTAATTGATATTTTTGAATGTTCACCTAACCTTGCAGACTTGCACTGAATCACACTTAACCATTCTCTATAATTCTTTATTTGTAATATTGGATTTTTTGAGCTTATAGCAAATAATTTATTGAAAGCTGAGGATGGGCAACATTACTTTATAAGAACTAATAATATTTAATATTTTACTTTCTTCTTATTTAGCTTCTATGATAATACATTCATTCTTTAAAAGTTTAGAAAATATATATAAAAGTATAAAGAAAAAAATGGTATGGATCTAACAGAAGCAGAAGATATTAAGAAGAAGTGGCAAAAATACACAGAAGAACTGTGCAATAGAGATCTTCATGACCAGATAACCATGATGGTGCAATCACTTACCTAGAGCCAGACACCGTGGAATGCAAAGTCAAGTGGGCCTTAAGAAGCATTGCTACGAACAAAGCTAGTGGAAGTGATGGAATTCCAATTGACCTATTTCAGATCCTAAAAGACGATGCTAATAAAGTGCTGCACTCAGTATGCCAGCCAATTTGGAAAACTCAGCAGTGGCCACAGGACTGGAAAATGTCACTTTTAATTCCAGTCCTTAGGAAAGGCAACACCAAAGAATGTTCAAAATATTGCACAATTGCACTCATCTCACACACTAGCAAAATAATGCTCAAAAATTCTCCAAGCGAGGCTTCAACAGTACATGAACCGTGAACTTCCAGATGTTCAAGCTGTATTTAGAAAAAGCAGAGTAACCAGAGATCAAATTGCCAACATCCGCTGGATCATCAAAAAAACAAGAGAATTCCAGAAAAACATCTACTTCTGCTTTATTGACTCTCCCAAAGCCTTTGACTATGTGCATCACAACAAACTGTGG
>NW_011476094.1:12087-12493 GCF_000754665.1 Bison bison bison | reverse complement strand
AGGTTGGTCATAACTTTCCTTCCAAGGAGTAAGCGTCTTTTAATTTCATGGCTGCAGTCACCATCTGCAGTGATTTTGGAGCCCCCCCAAAATAGTCTTACACTGTTTCCACTGTTTCCCCATCTATTTCCCATGAAGTGATGGGACCAGATGCATGGCAAATAGATGGGTAAACAATGGAAACAGTGACAGACTTTATTTTCCTGGGCTCCAAAATGACTGCGAATGGTGACTGCAGCCATGACATTAAAATATGCTTGCTCCTTTGAAGAAAAGTTATGAACAACCTAGACAGAATATTAAGAAGCAGAGACATTGCTTTGCCAACAAAGGTCCATCTAGTCAAAGCTATGGTTTTTCCAGTAGTCATGTATGGGTGTTAGAGTTGGACTATAAAGAAAGCTGA
>NW_011476094.1:11102-11605 GCF_000754665.1 Bison bison bison | reverse complement strand
GAAATGGTGGGCACAGCCTTTCTTAGTAAAACTGTAATCCAATTATGTGCTAATGGGTGGAGTTACATTCCCTCCCTGTTAGTTCTTTGGCCTATGGTTACCCAGCCCTGGGATCTGTGGGCTGCATGGTAGGGTTAATGGCAACCTCCAAGAGGGTTTATACCAAGGGGGACCTTCCCAGCCTACTGCTGCCAGTGCCCTCATCTCTGTGGTGTGCCCCTGCTGACCAACACCTCTGCAGGAGACCCTCCAACACTAGCAGGTAATTTTTGTTCAGTCTCCTGTAGGGTCACTACTCCTTTCTCATATGCCTTGGTGCACACAAGATTTTGATATGTTTTCCAAGACTGGAGACTCTGTTTCCCCCAGTCCTGTGGAAGTCCTATAATCAAACCTTGCTGGCCTTCAAGGCCAGATTCCCTGGGGACTCTCAGTCACTTTGTCAGATCCCCAAGTGAGAAGCCTGATGTGGGATTCAGAAATTTCACAACAGTGGGATAACT
>NW_011476094.1:9660-10882 GCF_000754665.1 Bison bison bison | reverse complement strand
TGTAGTGATATCTCCTATATATTACTGCTGATATTGGCCATTTTTATCTCCTCTCTTTTTATATGTGTCAGTCTTGCCAAAGGTTGTTCATTGATTTTTCACTGAATGGTTCATTTGTTTATTTAGTAATCAACTTTTTGTTTTATTCATTTTCTCTATTGTTATTCTGGTTTCAATGTCATTGATTTCTGCTCTTATCTAGAATTTCTTTCCTTTTGCTTGCTTTTGTTTATTTTGCTCTTTTTTCCTGTTTTTGTTTTAAGTGGCACTTAGATTATTGATTTGAGCCTTTTTTTCAATGTATAGCATTTTCAGTTTACAGCATTTTAGTGCTATAAATCCCTCTGTCACCATTGCTTTAGCTGCAACCCTCATATTTTGACGTGGGTTTTTTGTTTTTGTTTTTTACTTTAAATCAGTTTTATGTGTATTTTCAAAATTTCTTTTGAGACTTCTTTTATCAGTCATGGATTATTTGGAAGTATGTTCTTTAATTTTCAAGTGTTTAGAGACTTACCTGTCTTCATTCTTTCACTGATTTTACTTTGTTACCTTTAGGATAAGAGAATACACTATGTTAATGTCAATCAGTTTTTATTTACTGAATGTTGTTTAATGGCCCAGAGCATGAAAATGTGCCATGGTCACTAGAACAAAATATTTATTCTGGTGTTTTCAAATGTAGTACTTTTATATGTCAATTAGATACTGCTGATTCATTATGTTGCTTAATTCTTCTATATTGTTGCTGATTTTCTGTCTAATGATTCTATTAATTCCTGAGAGTGTATGTTGGAGTCCTCAAGAGTCTTTGTGCATTTGTCTCTTTTCTCCTTTTAGTTTTGCTTCATTCATTTTGAGACTCTGTTTTCTGGTATGCATATAATTTGGATTATTATATATTCCTAAGGGATTGATCTTTTATCATTATGTAATTCTCTTTTGCATGTAGTATTTTTCTGTGCACTGAAACATAATTAACTGGATATTAATAGACACTCTTGCTTTTTTAAAATTAATGATTGTATAGTACATATTTTTCCTTTAAAATATGCTTTTATGAACCCATTTAAACATGAAAATAATAAACCAATTACTTGTTAACATAAATAGCATATTTTTCACAAAAATAACTATTTCCCCAAAAAATGATGAAGAAAAATTATTTCATGTATTTAAAAACCTATTTTATGTGTGACTTAATAGTAGATGTATTACATGT
>NW_011476094.1:8367-9265 GCF_000754665.1 Bison bison bison | reverse complement strand
CTTGTTAACAATGTTTTAAGTGAATAATAATTATTGTTAATTGTAGGCACAATTACAATAAATCTCTAGAACTTATTCATCTTCCATAACTCAAACTCTATACCCATTGAACAACCATTCTACCCTCTGCTTCTATGACTTTGACTAGTTTAGATACTTCATATAAGTATAATCATGCAGTATTTGTACTTGTGTAACTGATTTATTCCACTCAGCAAAATGTATTCCAGGTAAATCCACACTGTCACATATGACAGGATGTCCTTATTTTTAAGGAAATGGCAACCCACTCCAGTATTCTTGCCTGGAGAATCCCAGGGACAGGGGAGCCTGGTGGGCTGCCATCTATGGGGTCACACAGAGTTGGACACGACTGAAGCGACTTAGCAGCAGCAGCAGTATTCAATTACATGTGTGTACCGTATTTTCTTAATTCATTTATCAGTTATGGATATTTATGTTGTTTCTATATCTTGGCTACTGTGAATAATACTTCAGTGAACATGGAAGTGCAGATAATTTCTTGATGATATTGATTTCAAGGAGAGCCTCTTAAACAAATGGTAGTAAGAAAGGTGGATATCCACATGCAAAAGAGTAAAATTGGACCCATATCTTACAACATACACAAAAATCAAGTCAACATTGATTAGCTATTTAAATAAAAGACCTGAAACAGTACAACTCCTGGAAGAAAACTTAAGGATAAAGCTTCATGACATTAGTCTAGGCAAGGATTTCTTGGATATCACACAAAAAACACTAGCAACAGAAGCAAAAATAAATAAGTTGTACTTCATCAAACTAAAAAGCTTCTGCATGGCTTTCACTGCATTCACTGCATTTGAGTGGATTTATTTCTGGGGTTTCTAGTCCATTCCATTGATCTATATGTCTA
>NW_011476094.1:7685-8142 GCF_000754665.1 Bison bison bison | reverse complement strand
TGATTGGGTTGTTTTTTTAAAATATATTGAGCCTCATGTTTGTAAATTTGGGGAATTAATTCCTTGTTGGATACATCATTTGCAAATATTTTCTCCCACTCTATAGGTGGTCTTTCTGTTTTGTTTGTGGGTTACTTTGTTTTGCAAATGCTTTTGAGTATAATTAGGTCTCATTTGTTTATTTTTTTGTTTTTATTTTACTCTATGAGATTGGTCAAAAATATATATTGTTCCAATTTACGTCAAAGAGTGTTGTGTCTATATCTTTGTTTAAGAATTTTATAGTTTCTAGGCTTACATTTAGGTCTCTAATCGATTTTGAGTTTGTTTTGGGGTTTGGTGTTAAAGAATATCCTATTTTCATTTCTTATCTGCAGCTGTCTAGTTTTCCCAGCACTCTTTATTCAAGAGATTGTCTTTTCACCATTGTATATTTTTGCCTCCTTTGCCATAGATT
>NW_011476094.1:7101-7585 GCF_000754665.1 Bison bison bison | reverse complement strand
GTGTTACTTTCAGATGTACAGGAAAATGATTCAGCTATACATATACATGTATCTTTTTTTTTTTTAATTTTCCCATTTAGGTTATCACACAGTATTGAGCAGAGTTCCCTGTGCTGTACAGTAGGTTCTTGTAGATTATCTATTTTATATATAACAGTGTGTACATGTCAATCCCATCTCCCAATCTATCCTCCTCCCTCCTTTCCCCAGGTAATAATAAGTTCTCTAAGTCTCTGAGTCTGTCTGTATTACAAAAATGTTCATTTGTATAATTTTTTAAGATTCTGCATATACAGAATATCTTATGCTGTTTGTCTTTCTCTGACTTACTTAACTTAATACGGTAGTCTCCAGGTCAATCTATGTTGATGCAAATGGCATTTTTTCATTCTTTTTAATTTCTGAGTAGCATTCCATCATATATATGTACCACATCTATTTCATCTATTCATCTGTCAATGGACAATTTAGGCCTGCTTCCATG
>NW_011476094.1:5535-6662 GCF_000754665.1 Bison bison bison | reverse complement strand
TCCTCCTTTGGCATAGATTAATTGACCATAGGTGTACAGGTTTATTCCTGGGATTGCTATCCTGTTTAATTGATCTGTATTTCTATTTCTGTGCCAGTACCATACTGTCTTGATAACAGTAGCTTTATTGTATAGTCTGAAGACAGGGATCCTGACTCTTCCAGCTCCATTTTTCTTTCTTAAGGTTGTTTTGGCTGTTTGGGGTCTTTTCTGTCTCCATACAAATTTGAATACTTTTTGTTTTAGTTCTGTGAACATTGGTAATTTGATAGGGATTGCCTTGTTTGGGGTAGTACAGTGATTTTGCCAATGTTAATTCTTCCAAAACTCCAGAAGTTGGTGATGGACAGGGAGGCCTGATGTGCTGCAGTCCATGGGGTCACAAAGAGTCAGAGATGACTGAGTGACTGAACTGAACTGAATTCTTCTAATCCAAGTATATGGTATATCTCTCCATCAGTTTGTGTCATCTTTGATTTCTTTCATCAGCCTCTTATAGTTTTTGGAGTACAGGACTTTTGTCACCTTAGATAGGCTATTCCTATGTATTCTTTTTTTTTTATGAGATGATAAATGGGATTGTTTTCTGCACTTCGTTTTCTAAACTTTCATTGTTAGTGTATAGAAATGAAACAGAAAAAAAAAATGTAGCTGGAGGAATTAGGCTCCCTGAGTTCAGACTACTACAAAGCTACAGTCATCAAAACAATATGGTACTGGCACAAAAATAGAAATATTGATCAATGGAACCGGATAGAAAACCCATAAATAAGCCCATGCTCCTATGGTCAACTTATCTATGACAAAGGATGCAAGATGATGTCGGAAAGATGGTCTCTTCAACAAATGATGTTTGGAAAACTGGACAGCCACATGTACAAAAATGAAATTAGATCATTTTTAAACCCCATACACAAAAATAAGCTCAAAATGGATTAAATACCTAAATGTGAGCCCAGACACTTCAAAACTCCTAGAGGAAAACATTGGCAGAACACTCTCTGACATAAATCACAACAACATCTTTTCCAATCCATCTCCCAGAATAATGGAAATAAAAACAAATAAATGGGGATATTTAAACTCAGAAGCTTTTCCACAGCAAAGGGAACAATAACAAAATGAAA
>NW_011476094.1:5197-5435 GCF_000754665.1 Bison bison bison | reverse complement strand
AAATGCAAATCAAAACTACAATGAGATATCACCTCATACCAGCCAGAATGGCTATCATCAAAAAGTCTACAAACAATAAATGATGGGGAGGGTGTGCAGAGAAGGGAACTCTCCTACATTGTTGGTGGGAATGTAAATTGGTACAGCCACTATGAAGAACAGTATGGAGGTTCCTTAAAAATCTAAAAATGTAGCTGCCTTATGACCCTACAATCCTACTCCTGGACATATATCTGGA
>NW_011476094.1:4240-4619 GCF_000754665.1 Bison bison bison | reverse complement strand
TGAGTGAAGTAAGTCAGACAGAGAGGGAGAAATATCATATGGCATCCCTTATATGTGGAATCTAAAAAGAATTATACAAATGAACTTACTTACAGAACAGAAAGAGACTCATAGACTTATAAGACTTATGGTTTTCAGGGGAAAGGGATAGTTAAGGAGTTGGAGATGATCATGTACATACTGCTATATTTAAAATGGATAACCAACAAGGACCTATGGTATGGCACATGAGGCTTTGCTCAATGTTATGTGGCAGGCTGGATGGGAGGGGGATTGGGAGGAGAATGGATACATGTATATGTATGGCTGAGTCCCTTCGTTGTTCACCTGAAACTATCACAACATTGTTAATTGGCTATACCCAGACACAAGATAAACA
>NW_011476094.1:3745-4140 GCF_000754665.1 Bison bison bison | reverse complement strand
TATGTAATCTTCAAAAGGTAACAATTTTACTTCTTTTTCCATTTTGGCTTCCTTTTATTTATTTATTTTTTTCTTCTCTGATGGCCATGGCTAGGGCTTCCCAAACTATGTTGAAAAAAAGTGGCAAGAGTAGGCATCCTTGTCTTATTCCTGATCATAGAAGAAATGCTTTCAGCTGTTCACCTTTGGGTATGACATTAACTGAAAATTTGTCATATGTGGCCTTTACAGTGTTGAAGTAGGTTCCCTCTCTCCCACTATGCCCACATTCTGGAGAGCTTTTTTAAAATCATAAATGGCTGTTGAATTTTGTCAAAATATTTTTCTGCATCTATTGAGATGATCATATGATTTTTATCTTCAATTTGTGATATAGCACATTGATTGATTTGCAG
>NW_011476094.1:1548-3645 GCF_000754665.1 Bison bison bison | reverse complement strand
GTATTGTTGGATTTGGCTTGCTACTATTTTGTTGAGAATTTTTGCATCAGTGTTCAGCAGTGATATTTTTTGTGTGGTATTTTTATCTGGTTTTATCATCAGAGCGATTATGGCCTCACAGAATGAGTATGGGAGTGTTCCTTCCTCTGCAATATTTTGGAATAGTTTCAGAAGGATAGGTGTTAACTCTTCTCTAAATGTTTGATAGATGTTCGTGTGAAACATCTGGTCCTGGACTTTTGTTCATTGGGAGTTTTTAGTCACAGTTTCAATTTCAGTACTTGTGATAGGTCTGTTTTTATTTTCTAATTCTTTCTGGTTCAGTCTTAGTAGATTGTACCTTTCTATGAATTTGCTCATTTCTTCTATTAATATGATGTCAAATTTATTGGCATATAGTTGCTTATAGTAGTATCATGATCCCTTGTATTTCTGTGATGTCACTTGTAACCTTTCCTTTTCCGTTTCTAATTTATTGATTTGAGCTCTCCCTTTTTCTTAATGAGTCTGGCTAAAGACTTATCATTTTATCTTTTCAAAGAACTAACTTTTGGTTTCATTGGTCTTTTCTATTTTTTTTTTTGTCCTTATGTCACTTATTTATGCTCCAATCTATGATTTCCTTCCTTCTACTAACTATGGGTTTTGTTTGTTCTTCTTTATCTAGCAGCTTTAAGTGTAAGGTTTGGTTGATTACTTGAGATCTTTCATGTTTCCTGAGGTAAGATTTTATTGCTGTAAGTTTCCCTCTTAGAACTTTTTTTGCTGCATCCCATAGGTTTTGAATCATCTTGTTTTCCTTTTGATTTGTCTCTAGGTATTCATTGATTTCCTCTTTAATATATATTTTTAATAATTTTATTTATTTACTTTTTTTTGTCTGTGCTATGTCTTCATTGCTGCGTGGGCTTTTCTGTAGTTGTGGTGAGCAGGGACCTCTCTCTAGTTTTGGTGAGTGGACTTCTCATTGCAGTGGTATCTGTTGCAGAGCATGGTCTCCAGGGTGCACAGGCTTCAGTAGTTGTGGCTCATGGTCTCATAGATGTGGCTCTCAGGCTCCAGAGCACAGGCTCAATAGTTTTTCTGCAGAGGCCCAATTGCTTTGCAGCATGTGTCATCTTCCTGGACCAGGGATCAAACCTATGTCTCCTGCACTGGCTGGAAGATTCTTGCATTGCAGGTGGATTCTTTGTCTCTGAGACACCAGGGAAGCCCAGCAGTTGGATTCTTTCCCACCAAACACCAGGGGAGCCCCATCCTCTTTGATTTCTTCAGCTATCCATTGGTTGTTTAGTACCATATTGTTGAACCTCCATGCGTTTGAGATTTTTTTATATAATGTGTTTTCTTGTAGTTGATTTCTCATTTCCCATAGCTGTGTTTGGAAAACTTGTTTGATATGATTTCAATTTTCTCAAATTTACAAAGTTTTGCTTTATGGTCCAGTATGTGGTCGATCCTGGAGAATGTCCATGTACACTTGAAAAGAATGTGTATTCTGCTGCTTTTGGATGGAATGCTCGATAAATATCAAAAAAAGTCAATCTAGTCTAATATGTCATTTAAGACCTCTGTTTCCTTACTGATTCTCCGTCTGGGTGATCTGTCCATTGATGAAAGTGGGGTGTTAAAAGTTCCCTACTATTATTGTATTACTTTTGTTTTCTCCTTTTATAGCTGTTAGCACTTGCCTTCTATATTGAGGTGCTCCTATGTTGGGTGCACATATATTTAAAATTGCTAAAAAAATAAATAAATAAAATAAAATTGCTATATCTTCTTCTTGGATTGATCCCTTGATTATTACATATCGTCTTTCTTTGTCTCTTGTAACCATCTTTATTTTAAAGTCTATTTTGTCTGATATGAGCATTGTTACTCCAGTTTTCTTTTGCTTTCCATTTGCATTGAATATTTTTTTTCCATGCTCTCACTTTCAGTTTGTAGGTGTTCTGAAATTTGAAGTGGGCCTCTTGTAGATAACATATATAGTGGTCTCTTTTTTTGTATCCATTCAGCCAATCTGTGTCTTTTGATTGGAGCATTTAGTCCATTTACATTTAAGGTAATTGCTGAAATATTCTTTTTTATCTTTTT
>NW_011476094.1:0-1448 GCF_000754665.1 Bison bison bison | reverse complement strand
TTTTTTAATTTATTTTTTACTGGAGGACAATTGCTTTACAATGTTGTTAGTTTCTGCTGTACAACATGAATCAACTATAAGTATACATATATCCCTTCCCTCATGAACCTCCCTCTACCACCCATCCCATCCCTCTATGTCATCACAGAGCACCAAGCTGAGCCCACTATGTTACAGAGCAGCTTCCTACTAGCTATCTCTTTTATATACGGTAATGTATATATGTCAATGCTACTCTATCTCAATACGTCCTACTTTCTCCATCCCCTACTGTGTCCCAAGTCCATTCTCTACATCTGCATCTCTATATCTGCCCTGCAAATAGGCTCATCAGTACCATTTTTCTAGATTCCACATATGTTCATTAATACATGATATTTGTTTTTCTAACTTATTTCACTCTGTATGACAGGCTCTAGGTTCATCCATATCACTACAATTGACTCAATTTTGTTCTTTTTTATGGCTAGGTAATATCCTATTTATATATGTGCCACAAATTCTTTATCTATCCATTCAAGGGTCTATGGATATCTAGGTTGCTTCTATATCCTGGCTATTGTAAATAGTACTGGATATGTATATTCTTATCACCATTTTCATAATTGTTTTTGACTTTTTTTTAGATTTTTTTCTTCCTTTCTTCTTTTTTGTCTTCTATTTTGATTTGATGACTGTCTTCTGTGATGCGTTTGTATTCCTTTTTCTTTTTGTGTGTATATATATTGTAGATTACTGCTTTGTGGTTACCATAATGTTTTTTTTTTCTTTTTTCAAATTTATTTTTAATTGAAGGATAATTGCTTTATTTTTTTAATTTAATTTTATTTTTAAACTTTACAATATTGTGTTAGTTTTGCCAAATATCGAGATGAATCCACCACAGGTATACATGTGTTCCCCATCCTGAACCCTCCTCCCTCCTCCCTCCCCATACCATCCCTCTGGGTTGCTTTAAAATATCATGCTGGTTTCTACCATACATCAACATCAATTAGCCATAGGTATACATATATCCAGAGAAGGCAATGGCACCCCACGCCAGTACTCTTGCCTGGAAAATCCCATGGATGGATGAGCCTGGAAGGCTGCAGTCCATGGGGTTGCTGAGGGTCCGACACGACTGAGAGACTTCACTTTCACTTTTCACTTTCATGCATTGGAGAAGGAAATGGCAACCCACTACAGTGTTCTTGCCTGGAGAATCCCAGGGATGGCGGCGCCTGGTGGGCTGCCGTCTATGGGGTTGCACAGAGTCGGACACGACTGAAGTGACTTAGCAGTAGCATACATATATCCCCTCTTTCTTGAACCTCCCTCCCAACACCCACCTCATCCCATCCCTCTAGGTTGTCACAGAGCCCTGGTTTCAATTCCTTGCATCATATAGCAAACTTCCACTGGCTATCTATTTTACATATAGTAGTATATATGTTTCCATGATACTT
>NW_011476093.1:70758-76689 GCF_000754665.1 Bison bison bison | reverse complement strand
AGGGCACCAGAGACACTCCCCCCCGTCAGACAAGATGTGCCCTTTTCCGGGCGCTGGCACCTACCTGGGCTCCCAGCTGTGACTTCAAGGCCGGCTCTGGAGTCTGGAGACACGGAACGACTTCCAAGAGATCCTCCAGGAGAGGGGCCGGGGCTGAGGGTCCAGGGGTCCACAGTCAGGATGCTGGTCCTGGGGCGTCGTACCTCCCAGGGCAGGCTGGTCCTCACAGGAGCTGAGCAGGAAACCCTCTGCTCCACGCTCCTGCACCTCTTATGGGCTGCCAGGAGGGCTGATTGGATAGAGGGGTGGGCCGAGCGAGGCAGGCAGGGGCTTACCAGGAGCTGTTGATTGGGCTAGTTTCCTGTGGCCCAGGGTCACAGACCTGAGCTGTATTGATGGGTTGATCTAATCATTGCAGAAGAAGAAGAAGGGGAATTGAGATTGGGTTAAGTGTGAGGCCGGAGAGTGAAAGGAGGAGAGATTAGACTGGGTGGGCACGGCAGGTCAAAGGAGGCACCTAGGGTGGGTGTTTGGCTGCAGTTGGGAGGATTTAATGGACTGGAGCCAGGCTGGCAGGGACGTGGGGAGACTATGCACCTAGGCCTGAGGGACACAGAACCCCAAACCATCCAGGGGTGTGCAGTCATGGAGAGCAGAGGGGGTTAGACGAGGGGTGATGGCACCTGCCCGGGTTCTGGTCTTGGTCCAAGCACAGTGGATGCCATGGTGGGACTGGCCTGTAATGGACAAGCACCCCAGGCATGATGGGGGTGAACAGAGGGCGCCCAGTTGGGGCGGCTGAGGGTTGCACAGCCCTCTGGGGTGGACGTGGTGTCTTAGGAGATGCGTTGAGGTGGCAGGTGAGGAAGACCTCTGGGGTTAGAGAAGTTTACAGGAGAGAAGCCGAGTGGGTGGTCTGGACGCGCCCTGGGAGGGAAGCACTGGGTGTGTTAAGTCACACCAGGACGCTGCTCTGAGCGGGGAGAGGACGCTACACATTGGGTTGAAGGGATTTGAGCCACCAAGTGTGAGGAACTAAGGTGGAACTCCACCTTTGAGGCTGGAGATCCGAGGCGAGGCTGGGGCTGGAGGCCTGTGCACGACGCTCCCACCACGGTGCTAGCGCTGGGGGTGTGAGCTCAGGGTCAGGAGGAGACTGGCAGCAGGAATGGAGACTCTAACACTTCTTCCAAAGCCACTTATAAATACTGCAGTTCCACCGAGTCCCAGTGTTATGTTTGTTTCTTTTTTCATTTTAAAATGATCAGCTTTTTTGAAGTTCAATTTACACTTGGTAAAACACATCCTGTTTAAGCACACAGTGCAGTGGATTTGGGTACCCGTATACCCTTGGGGAACCATCAGCACAGCTGAGCCGAGGAACGTTTTCATCGCCTCGGAAAGCGCCCTTGGGTCCTTTTGCTGTCCATCCCTACCCCCAGCCCCAGGCCGCCTGGTGAATTTCCCATCCTGGTGGTCACCTTGCCTGTCCTGAGGTTCTGCAGTCGGCCTTCACGCCCTGCGGCCTAGGCTCCACCCCAGCAGGACGGGTCAGAGCAGCCTCTTGATCCTGCCTCCTGTTCTGTTGCATGACCGTCCGCTCACTGCCTGGTGGACACTTCGGTTGTTTCCAATCTGGGGATATTATAAAAAAGCTGCTGTGAACGTTCATATACGAGTCTTTATGTGGATATGTGTTTTCATTTCACCTGGGTGAATGCCTAGAAGTGCAGTTTCTGGGTAAAATATCGCACGTTTGCTTACCTTTGTAAGAACTGTCCTACTGGTTTCCAAAGAGGGGGTTGTCCCATTTCGTATTCCCTCCCTCAGCGTGGGAGGGGTCAAGTGGTTCCATGTCTCTGCCGGCACTTGGCGTTGGCATCCTGCGGACTTTAGCTATTCTATGGTCTGTCTTTTGCACGTCTTTGTATGAATATCCAGTTTGTTCCTCTACCATTTGTGAGATCGGTGCTGCGTTTTTTCTTTCATGAAACTGTATGAAAAGCTTTAAACTTTGTGTGGAGAATTAATTATTATATAATTAGCTAATATAAAAAAGAACCATAGTGCATTGGCCCTTTCCTGCCCATCAAAACAGTGCGGTCTTAGCAAAGGGTCAGTGCTGCCAAGGGATGAGAAAGACACATCGCTGGCCATGCTGAGTGTGCAGAGCGTGCAGAGCGTTTGCCACGCCTGGCCCCCAGGATGGCGGAGTCCATGGTTCCCAGCAGGGCCACTCGCCACTCCGGGGCGCTTGCTGCTCCCATTCGACAAGTGGAGAAATGGAGACAAAACAGCGAGGCAGCTCAGCTGCCATGGGTGGAGTAGGATTTCAGCGCAACTCTGCTGTTCGATCCCTTCATGGATCACAGCCTTATCGGGGCAAAGGGGCTTGTGTAACTCCGTGAAGCTATGACTCATGCATGTAGGGCCACCCAAGAGGGACAGGTCCCAGTGAAGAGTTCTGACAGGACGTGGTCCCCTGGAGGAGGAAATGACAAACCCCCGCAGTATTCTTGCCTCGAGAAGCCCGTGAACAGTATGAAAAGGCAAAAAGATGGGACACCAGAAAATGAGCTCCCCAGGTTGGAAGGTGCTCAGTGCTACTGGGGAGGAGCAGAAAGTGAAAAGTGAGGTCACTCAGTCGTGTCCAACTCTTTGCAACCCCATGGACTGCAGCCCAGCAGGCTCCTCCACCCATGAAACTGTCCAGGCAAGAGTACTGGAGTGGGTTGCCATTTCCTTCTCCAGGGGATCTTCCTGACCCAGGGAAAGAACCCGGGTCTTCTGCATTGCGGGAGAGCCACCAGGGAAGCCCCTGGGAGGAGCAGAGGGCAATTACTAATAGCTTCAGAAAGAATGGAGTGGCCTCGCCAAAGCGGAAACAGCACTCAGTTGTGGACGTGTCTGGTGGTGAAAGTAAAGTCCACTGCTGTAAACAAACAGCAGTGTCGCTTAGGAACCTGGACCGTCAGGTCCATGAATCAAGGTAAATTGGACGTGGTCAAGCAGGAGACGGCAAGAGAGCGCTGACATATTCGGAATCAGTTAACTAAAATGGATGGGAATGGGTGAATTTAATTCAGATCACTATTATATCTACTACTGTGGGCAAAAATCCCTTAGAAGAAATGGAGTAGCCCTCACAATCAGCAGAAGAATCTGAAATGCAGTACTTGGGTGCGATCTCAAAAACGACAGAGTGATCTCAGTTCATTTCCAAGGCAAACCATTCAATATCACAGCAATCCAAGTCTGTACCCCAACCACTGATGCTGAAGAAGCTGAAGTGAACCAGCTCTGAAGACCTACAACACCTTCTAGAACTAACAACAAAACACATCATTTTCATCATAGGGAGTTGGAATGCAAAAGTAGGAAGGCAAGAGAGACCGGTATTAACAGGCAAGCTTGCCCTTGGAGTACAAACTGAAGCGTATCAAAGACTAACTGGGTTTTGTCAAGAGAACACACTGGTCATAGCAAACACCCTTTTCCAGCTACACAAGAGATGACTCTATACATGGACGTCACCAGATGGTCAATACTGAGATCAAATTGATTATATTCTTTGCAGCCAAATGTGGAAAAGCTGTATGCAGAGAGCAGAAAAAAAAACCTGGAGCTGAGTGTAGCTCAGATCATCAGCTCTTTATTGCAAAATTCAGGCTTCAATTGAATAAAGTAGAGAAAACCACTAGGCCATTCAGGTATGACCTAAATTAAAGCCCTTATGATTATACAGTGGAGGTAATGAATTAGAGGGATTAGATCTGGTAGACAGAGTGCCTGGAGAACTATGGACAGAGGTTCATAACATTGTATAAGAGGCAGTGACCAAAACAATCCCCAAGAAAAAGAAATGCAAGAAGGCAAAATGACTGTCTGAGGAGGCTTTACAAATAGTCGAGGAAAGAAGAGAAGCGAAAGGCAAAGGAGAAAAGGAAAGATACACCGAACTGAATGCAAAGGTCCAGAGAATAGCAAGGATGGATAAGAAGACCTTCTTAAATGAACAATGCAAAGTACAGGACAACAATAGAATGGGAACGACTAGAAATCTTTTCAAGAAGATTGACGATATAAACAGAACATTTCGTGCAAGGATGGGCATGATAAAGGAAGAAATGGTGTGGACCTAAGGGAAGCAGAAGAGATTAAGAAGAGGTGGCAAGAATACACAGAAGAACCGTACAAAAAAAAGGTCTTAATCACCTGAATAACCACGATGGTGTGGCCTCTCACCTAGAACCAGACATCCTGGGGTCCGAAGTCAAGTGGGCCTTGGGAAGCATCACTACAAACAAAGCTAGTGGAGGTGATGAAATTCCAGCTGAGCTATTTCAGATCCTAAAAGATGATGCTGTTGAAGTGCCACACTCAATATGTCAGCAAATTTGGAAGAAGTGAAAACTGTGGCAGATTTTCTTTTCTTGGGCTCCACAGTCACTGCAGACGGTGACTGCTGCCATGAAATTAAGAGACGCTTGCTCCTTGAAAGAAAGACTATGACAAACATAGACAGTGTATTAAAAAGCAGAGATATGACTTTGCTGACAGAGGTCTGTCTAGTCAAAGTTACGGTTTTTCCCGTAGTCACATGGATGTGAGGATTGGACCATAAAGAAAGTCTGAAGCATGGAAGAATTGATGCTTTTGAACTGTGGTGCTGGAGAAGACTCTTGAGAGTCCCTTAGACTTCGAGGAGATGGAACCAGTCAGTCCTAAAGGAGATCAGTCCTGACTATTCATTAGAAGGACTGATGCTGAAGCTGAAACTCCAAAATTTTCACCACATGATGTAAAGAGCCGACTCGTTGGAAAAGACCCTGATTCTGGAAAAGATGGAGGGCATGGGTTGGGAGAGAGGACAGAGGATGAGTTGGTTGGATGGCATGATCGAATCAATGGACATGAGTTTGAGCAAACTCTGGGAGATGGTGAAGGACAGGGAAGCCTGGCTTGCCGCAGTGCATGGCGTCACAAAGGCTTGGATGCGACTTAGCGACGGAAGAGCAACAGCTGTTGTTTGTGAGCCCGAGGTCTCAGCCGCTCCCTGTTTTCCTGCCTTCTCTAAAGGAAATCCATAGCCAGTTGAGATCCTGTTTCTATTTAGCTGGAAAATGTGTGTATCACTTTCTGATTGCTGCTGTAACAGATGCTACACACTTGTGATTTAAACTAACCCAAATGTATTGTCTCTGTGTTGCTGTGAAGTTGCTCTTTGTACGCTCACCGGCATTCTGCAGACCTGCCTGCCTGCCGTGCGGTGCTCTGAGTCTCTGCCCGTCTGCTCTTCCGTTGGTGCAGTCACTGCCAGTTCTCAGCATCTTTGGAATCTGATGTGGTGTTGCTTCACTCCAGTGTTTCAAAAGTGTTCTCTAGCTCATCAGTTGTGTGTAATGGGATAACTTTTCCTGTGATGCTCACTGTGTCGTGAACACCTCGACAGTGTGATTGATGCTCTGTAAATAAATGATGACTTAGAGGCTGGGGAAAAAAGTACGGAACACAGGAGCCGCTAAGCTAATGTTGAGGTTTCGCACTTTGTGAGTTTCTGGAGGCTCTGGGGAGAGTCCTCCTTCTGCCCCGCCGGCTCCTAGAGTCTCCTGTGTGCTGGGCTCACAGCCTCTCCCCTGTCCTCAGAATCTAAAGTCCTCCCCGCCCTGTGATTGGCCCGGAGGGGGCGAGGTGAGAGCTCCTGGAGGCGTGTGTCTTCCACAGGTCGTGGTAAACATATATTCAACTCCAGTGTTCAAAACCTATTTTGGTAAAAAGTTTTTTTTTGTCTTCTATGAATTTTCTATACCATTTAAGGAAAACTGTGCATTATAAAAAATCTCAAATACATCTACTAAATGTAAATGCAACCCCCAGATTCAGAGGTTACAAACTCATGGCCACTCTTGCTTCTCTCTGCCTGCTGCTGCC
>NW_011476093.1:66105-70658 GCF_000754665.1 Bison bison bison | reverse complement strand
CCAGTGTTCAAAACCTATTTTGGTAAAAAGTTTTTTTTTTGTCTTCTATGAATTTTCTATACCATTTAAGGAAAACTGTGCATTATAAAAAATCTCAAATACGTCTACTAAATGTAAATGCAGAGTGTGGTGACTCCCCAGATAGCCAACCCCCAGATTCAGAGGTTACAGACTCATGGCCACTCTTGCTTCTCTCTGCCTGCTGCTGCCCCGACTCTGGGCTGTTTGGAAGTAAGTCCCAGACACCTTGCCACTCAAAACATAAATATTTAATTATGTATCCCCAAAACGTAAGGGCTCTTTTTATAAACATAACCATGATAAGGATGTTTAAATAAAATGAAAGAAATGGAGAGGATCCAGCTAAGAGAAGGGGATTGAATATACACAAGAGAGGGATGGAACACCCAGACTCTGAGGTCACTGGAGTCATCACCCGGTGGGTCCTGTCTTCTCTGTAAAGTAGAAAGTGTACCTGGAGCTGAGGCAGGTGCTGGGAACTGGCAGGGACTGTCTCGACGCAAGCCCCCTCCTCACACCCCAGGGGTTTAGCCAGCCCACGTTTATCACCAGGTGAAGGGGAGTGCCTTCCCACCTGTCACGGGTGCTGTCCACGCCACTCCTGCTCCCGTCTCTGGGCTGGCTCCAGTCAAGTGGTTCAGACCACACGCTGGTGGTGAGGAGACAGCCTGGGTCCTGGCTGTGGGCCAGCTTTCTGCCCATGGACGTGTGCGTGCGTGCAGGCGTGCGTGCTCAGGCACTTCAGTCGTGTCTGGCTCTTTGAGACCCCATGGACTGCAGCCCACCAGACTCCTCTGTCCATGGGATTCTCCAGGCAAGAAAACTGCAGTGCGTTGCAGTTCCCTTCTCCAGGGGACCTTCGAGACTTAGGGGTCGACCCCGCATCTCATGTCTCCTGCATTTGCAGACAGTTTCTTTACCACCAGTGCCCCCTGGAAAGCCACGCACTTTTCCACCAGAAGTTTGTCCTGGAACTTTGACCACTCACTCACACACACACACACGCAGGAACACAAAGCAAGTGCACCCGCCGTGTGAGGAGGGCTGTAGGCTGGGGTCAGCATGAGACCCCGGCCTGGGCTCCCAGACCCCCCGTCTCCCTGCTCTGAGCTTCAGTTCTCCACGCGCAGAGCCGAGATGAGCGACAGCGTCCTTGGTTCAGGATTTGTCCTGAGGATGATTTGAAACAATGAAAATAACGGATAAGATTGCTTGTAGGCAGACAAACATTAACTGTTGTTCTTATTAGCATATTCAAGCAATGTATTGTCTATCTAAGTAACTCAAGAGTAAGACTCGAGAGAACGCCTTAGTGACACATTTAAATGCACGCAGCAGCTGTGTATGTTGGGCTATAAAGAAAGCGGAGCCCCGAGGAATTGATGCTTTTGAACTGTGGTGTTGGAGAAGACTCTTGAGAGTCCCTTGGACTGCAAGGAGATCCAACCAGTCCATCCTAAAGGAGATCAGTCCTGAATATTCTTTGGAAGAACTGATGCTGAAGCTGGAACTCTGATCCTTTGGCCACCTGATTCGAAGAACTGACTCATTGGAAAAGACCCTGATGCTGGGAAAGATTGAAGGCAGGAGGAGAAGGGGGCAACAGAGGATGAGATGCTTGGATGGCATCATCAACTCAATGGACATGAGTCTGAGTAAACTCTGGGAGTTGGTGATGGACAGGGAGGCCTGGCGTGCTGCAGTCCATGGGGTTGCAGAGTCTGACGTGCCTGAGCGACTGAACTGAACTGAGATGAATGTGTTCCCTACATGCCATTAGTAACCTGCGACACAGCAGCTGGAGCCATGTGGGCACTGCCCCCCGCCCCCCCGCCACGCACACGGAGCACGTGTGTCGGAAACGTGAGAAGCTTGAAGAGACAGAACGGGATGCCTGTGTGTCGTTAGTGAGTAGTAGACTCATCGATGTTGGCTCAGAGGTAAGCTTCAGAGGACGCAGGGAGGGGGTCCATGTTCCCTCTGGAATGGAGACTGGCCCTTGCGCCCTTGCCTTTGGGAGCCAGACCTCAGACTTCCGTGAAAGCCCGGGATCCTGGAAGAACTGCCTTCTGTAACAGGGTCGGGGGGTGGCCTACAGTCAGCCTGCCCAGCAGCTGGAGAAGCAGCAATCAGCTCAGGTCTATGAGGCTCTGGAAATTCTAGGTTTCTCAGCATGGTGTGCAGTCCCAGTGATACCGAGCACAAGCTGCAGAAATCCTGAAGACAAGTCAGCAATCTTAGGAAGATCTTACCACGAATGTAATGAGGCCAGCTAGCAGAAAAAACCAAAAAGGTGCCCTCAGTAGCATTTCCACATGAGAATCCCCTGAAGGAGAAAACCGTCTTTGGTGAAGATGAGCTCATACGTGAAAACTACGAAGCAGGAGGCGCGGCTCACTCTGTCTATACTTGGGCTCACTTCCTCCACACTCCTGGGCCTCACGCCATTTCAGTCATGAATATTTCAGTATAGACCTCTGAAAGACAAGGCCTCTCCTATCGCAGAGATAACGAACTGAGTCGTAGAGTCAGTTGAGATAAAGTAGGAAGGACTAGCTTACCGAGAAATTCAAATAAAAATCAACTAGAGTATAAAGCAAGTGTGCTAAGAATTGTTGACGTAAAGAAGGACTAGAAAACGTAAGCAAAAACAGAGAAATAGTTTCAAGCAAACCAAACACGTAGGTTGAAAAATGAAGCAAGCGCAACTTCTAGAAATGAGCATAGTCATTTGAAATGTGGAAGTGATTATGACATAGCTTTAAAGGAAAGATTTCAGGCACACTGTGGAGAGAGAGGGAAAGGGCGGACACCATGAGGGGCTGAGAGCCTGGAGAAGGCGCGCGAGGGATACACATGTGAGCCCGACACAGGAGGAGAGGTGTTGTCAGAAAGGACGGCCGGAGCCGTCTGGCTGGAGGGAATTCACGCTGCTCAGAGCGGAGAGTCAGAGGCGGGAAGCAGCAAAGGAATTAATTTACACCCAAATGCTATGTGAGTGAAACTGCCGAAACCAAAAGGCAAAGAGAAAAAACATAAAGGCAGCCAGACCTGAAGAAGGAAACATTATCTGAAAATGACTAATGGACCCACAAAGGCTTCTCGTCGACACACGTCAGAGACAAGGAGTCAGGTAAGGAAGCTACACCTCCGGGGCCCTGAGTGAGGACGTCAGCTTCCCACCAGCCAGCCTCCAGCTGGAAGCTGAAATAAATACGTTTTGTGAAAAAAGTGTGCAGAACATTTATAGCTGAATCCAGACTCTTGCTAAAAGAAGTTCTAAAGGATGCTTCATGAAAACCACAAAAAACAAAACTAGGAACTCCAAAGGAAGGCATGAAATGCAAGAAGGATGAATAAATAGCTGGGAGACACATGCAAAAACCCGAGTTAACCTTTAGCTCAAAAAAATAACTAAGACTATTGGGGGACCAAGTGCTTTCGAATCTGATAGGGTTAAACTAAAGGGCACCCGGATGCAGAGGGCGCCAGGCAGACGTCTGTGACAGCTGACGGTCCTGACGGCAGGCCCTTAAGTGTGGTGCACGTTTGAGTCACCCAAGAGACACTCACACATCCTGACCCCCAGGCTGTGATCCGCACCAACTGAATCAGAACCTCGCTCTGCAAGCGGGACCCGGGAATCTTCCGTCATCTCTCGGGTGATGCAGAGTGCAGCTGGGTGGGAAGCCCGTGGTCTGAGTTGATGCTGGTCCTCGACCTTGGCTCTCCTTGACATCATCTGAAGAGCTCTGAATGGCCCTGATGGCCAGTCCCCTCCCCGGGAGTCAGGGGAAGCAGGGCGATGGAAACCCTCACGAGAAAGACACAGGCTCCACTTCAGAGTGGGGGGTTCTTCCACAACAGTCGTGAGCTGCAGGACAGTCAGCACGCAGGGTCGGGGTTGCTCCGTGGGCGTTCCTGCTGGAGCCTGTCACCTGCACAGCCCGTGGTGCACACGCGTGTGCTGCTGCTGTGACACTGGTTCTGTTTAACGTAGCAGGCATCACCAAGGGCTGCTGACTAGTAATTTGGTCTGCCACCAACCAAGAAAATGACAAGGACTTGGAGAAAACCAGAAGAGCAGCTTTCAGCTGCTGGATGTGGCAAACGCAATAATTATATGTTTTCCCTTAAAAACACTCTAATATACTTTCAATACACACATACAAAGAGCACTTAAACGTTTTTCTCCCCAATTTTCCCCTGTAAACTTGGCATGTGGCACGCTATCTTCTGGCTCCAGAAAAGATGTCAAATTAGCCTGGGGCCACTGCCCCGCAAATAGCATCGGAGATGCCTCCAAAGGCGGAGGGAGGTCAGTGCATCTGTTACACAAATGTCAAGGTGGGGAGGACTGCCTGGAGCCACTGACTGAGGTCCACCCCGAGCGGGGTGCGCGAGGCTGGGCAGTGGGGGGTCTCCGAGGTAACTCCCATCTCCCATGTCGTCTGGAATTAGACCCGGGCTACCGGACCCCAGGCAGAGCCGGCACTCAGCCAAGCTCTGGTCTGAAACAGACGGGTTTAGCG
>NW_011476093.1:58733-66005 GCF_000754665.1 Bison bison bison | reverse complement strand
GGGGGGGGGGGGGCGGCTGCCCACTGCGTGGGGGCGACAGGGCAGGAAGCAGGGGTGCTCCGCCCTAAGGTGGTAAAACACCGCATCGGGGCTGGGCGCCCACACGCGCATCAGACCACAGGAGAGAGGTGGGTAGTGCGGGTGTGGCAGAGGGCCGCTAGGGGCGCCCTCACGCGCCGCCCGCCGAGACTCAGCGGCGTTTACTCTGCGGAGCAGGCGGGTGTCCTTGGTGCCTGTGCTCCAAGGAATCCAGCGCTCGGAGCCCTGTGACTCGGCGACCGCCCTCCCGAGGGTCCGTCCTGGCGACCGTCGTGCGGGTTCCCTCATCCCCGCGTCGCCGACGGGCCTGGGACGCCGGGGACACGGGTGTGTGCTGCGGAGGACGGCTCGCGCGCGGTGTTGGCTCCGAGTGTGGACGGACCCTGGCTCACACTGGCGGTGGAGCGGAGAGAAGCCCGGGTCCACACGGTGGCATTGCCTTCGTGTAAGCGGAGACACGCACGGAGAGCAACACTGCGCCTTCTCTGGAAGGTCCTGCCTTTCTCAGCCCCCGGCAAACACGTTGGAGGGAAGGAGGGGGGAGTGTAGTCACGGCTGAGGGGAGAGCCCTGGGTGGTGGGGGCAGCCCTGTGATCCAAGGAAGGGGGCCACTCGCCCTTCCGAGGTCACATCCGACACTGGGTAAAGCGGGCTGCGTCCTGTGCACTGGGTGGCTGCTGCACAGATGCAGTAAGCTTTTCTCTTCCAGTCCGTTAGGGCACCTGCGTTGAGATTACCTATTTGTAAGCTTTCCTGGTGGCTCAGACCGTAGAGAATCTGCCTGCAGTGCAGGAGACCTGGGTTAGATCCCCGGATTGGGAAGATCCCCTGGAGAAGAGAATGGCTGCCCACTCCAGTCTTCTTGCCTGGAGAATCCCATGAACAGAGGAGCCTGGCGGGCTACAGTCCATGGGGTCCCACAGAGTCAGACACGACTGAGCAACTAACCCTTGTTTTTATCTATAAGCTCTCAAGTCTGTTTCTGAATCAAGCATTCCATTTCATCAATCTGTTTTTGAAACAGAACCACATTCTTTTAAGATTATAGCTTTATGTGTTTTCATATCAGTTACAGAAATTCATCCCCTTCTTATCTTCTCCATCACATACTTGGACAACCTCCTCTTTCATCCACCTACCTTTGGGATCAATTTTTCATTTTGGAAAAAAAAATCCTACAGAAGATTTTTAATTGTATTCAAATTAGTTGGGTAAGGAAGAGTTCATATGTATTCTTAAATAAACTTTTAACTCTAGAACAGTTTTAGATTTACAGGAGAATTATAAAACTTACACAGAGAACACCTCCATACCCTCACCACTTCACCACTATTTACTAACCCCTTCCTTACCTTAGTTCCAATTAACGGACCTTCATTGCAATGAATGAACCAACACTGACACCTTATTGTTAGCTAAAGCCCAGAGCTGGTTTGGATTTCCCTAGTTTTTCCATGATGACCTTTCTGTGTCCCAGGATGCAGTGTTCCGTCTCGTCATGTGTCCTCACAGTCCTCTTGGCCAGGACGCCTCTCAGACCACCTTGTCGTTGATGACCTTGGTGGCTTGGAGGAGGAGTGGCCAGGGATCGTATAGAATGTCCCTCAGCTGGTTCTCTCGTGGCGAGCTTGGGATCATGTGTGTTTATGAGGAAGGCCTCACAGACAGAGTGCCGTTTTCAGCACACCCGTCAAGGGTGCCTTCCAACACCTTTACCACTGATGCGATGCTGACCTTGATCCCCTGGCCGAGGTCATGCCTGTCCACTTCTTCCAAGGTCCAGCCAGCTTGCCCTACTCCCTCACTGACCTCTTTGGTTTTTTTCAACTGAATATGTAACTTTATTTTAAACTTTTCATTTTGTATTGGAGTATAGTCATTTAACAAATAAGGTTGTGCTAGTTTCAGCTGAATGGCAAAGGGACTCAGGCATGCGTACACACGTACCCATTCTCCCCCACACTCCCCTCCCATCCAGGCTGGCACATAACCTTGAGCAGAGCTCCCCGTGCTGCACCGTAGGACGCTGTGGGTGTCCATTTACACACAGCAGGCTCGCTGCCCTCTTCAGGAGGAGCCACTGAGGACAGCCACACACAGGGCTGGGGAGTTTGCTGCACCTGCTTGTGGGCTGTCTGCACGCATCGTCTGGAGCTCTGTGCGGGCAGCTAGTCTCTCCCTGTGTGTCAGTCACTGGCTTGTACCAGGACGGACTCGTGGATGTTTACTATGTACGTGAGTCATTTTCCAGTGATATAGGGTTTATTTAGTTTTTCCAAGGTTCCATCTTTGGCCACTGGGTGCTCTTCCTGTTGGCTCCTATGTTCTTTCACAACTCCACCATCACGGTTCATCAGAGGCTTTGGGTTTTGAGCACTTCCTTAGTCTAGGCTCAGTTCCGTCGCTCAGTCCTGTCCAACTCTCTGTGACCCCGTGGACTGCAGCACGCAAGGCCTCCGTGTCCATCACCACTCCTGGAGTTTACTCAGACTCACGTCCCTCGAGTCGGCGATGCCATCCAGCCATCACATCCTCTGTCATCCCCTTCTTCTCCTCCAGCTTTTGCGTTTCCTGCTCAGTCCTAGAATCAGCCGTTTCCCCAGGGAGCCCTGGCTGCTTTTATTAGAGATGGTGTTAGACACCAAGATCTGGCCTCTGGGTGTGCTCATTGCTGCTGGGGCTTCACTGCTTCAGCTGATGCTGCTGACAGCCCATCCAGCCGACAGAGCTAGGAAATAGGGGGGGGTGTGTGTGTGTGTGTGTGTACACACACCTGTCCGTCTCTCATCTATCAACTGTCACCCTATATTCCTCTATCTAACCATCTATATCTGTATCAAGCTGACCATGAGTTTTTACTGATGTCTCTCGCTCTACCGTGGGGCTCACCCTGTCTCCGTTGCTTCTCTGCAAGCTCCCACCACCCGTGTGTGTGCACTCCTTACCTGTGTGCTCTAGTGCACAGGACGGCCTCAGAACTATCATCCTGTGGGCACAGGAAGCAGCTTCACCGACTAGAGTCTACGCTCGTGTGATGCTTCTTCAGCCGCCAGTTGTTCAGACTCTACTCATGTCCAGAGTTACTTTAACAGCTCTTTTTCTCCATCCCCTTCGATGAGGCTGTTTCTTGCACGTGTGCGTGCTCAGTCGTGTTTCTTGCACGTGTGCATGCTCAGTTGCTCGGTCGCTCAGTCGTGTTTCTTGCACGTGTGTGTGGTCAGTTGCTCAGTCGTGTCCAACTCTTGCCACATCCCATGACTGTAGCCCACCTGACCACGGTCAGGCTCCTCTGACCATGAAATTTTTCAGGCAAGAACACTGGAGTGGGTTACTGTTTCCTCTTCCAGGGGATCTTCCCAACCCAGGAATCAAACCTGCGCCTCCCGAGTTGCAGGCGGATTCTTCACTCGCTGAGCCCTTGGGATACAGTTAAACTGTTTTGTTGCGTTCTGCATTCCATGTTGGGATCCCTCTACGTCCTCCATGACTTTGAGATTTAACTGCATTAAGGGGGATTTCCCTTGGTGGTCCAGTGGCTAAGACTCCACGCTCCCAATGCAGGGGGCCTGGGTACAGCCCCTTGTCAAGGAACTAGATTCCACATGCCGCAACTAAAGACTCCACACGCAGCAGCTAAGACCCAGTACAGCCAAATAAATAAAGAAATGCTAACAGTAATGATCATAACTGTACTAGGGACACGCTTTATGCTGTGGGTCTTATGCGCGAGTGTTCTGTGAGTCTTAACAACTCTGTGACGTACTGTCCCCACCATTATTCTACCATACGGGATTGTTTCACCACCCTGAAGAATCCGTTTCACCTTTTCAATCAACCCATAGCTCCCGATATTCTGTCTCTGTACACCTGCCTTTTCCAGAATGTCATATAATTGAAACTGCGTGGTGTGTAGCTTTTTCAGAGTGGCTTCTTCCATTTAGCAATGGGCGTTTAAGGTTCTTCCATGTCCCTTTGTGCCTTGATAACTCTTTTTTTTTTGTCTCTTAATTAATAGACTTTGTTTGTAGAATAGTTCTAGGTTTAAAGAAAACCTGAGCAGAAAGCACAGGGTTCCCAAATACGCCTCCCATACCCCCCAGATCAGATCAGTCGCTCAGTCGTGTCCGACTCTTTGCAACCCCATGAATCGTAGCACGCCAGGCCTCCCTGTCCATCACCAACTCCTGGAGTTCACTCAGACTCACGTCCATCAAGTCAGTGATGCCATCCAGCCATCTCATCCTCTGTCGTCCCCTTCTCCTCCTGCCCCCAATCCCTCCCAGCATCAGAGTCTTTTCCAATGAGTCAACTCTTCGCATGAGGTGGCCAAAGTACTGGAGTTTCAGCTTTAGCATCATTCCTTCCAAAGAAATCCCAGGGCTGATCTCCTTCAGAATGGACTGGTTGGATCTCCTTGCAGTCCAAGGGCCTCTCAAGAGTCTTCTCCAACACCACAGCTCAAAAGCATCAATTCTTCGGCGCTCAGCCCATACCCCCCAACCCCCCATTATTACCATCAGGTGGGAGGTGTGTCATAACCGATGCATGAACGGTGATGCATTGCAGTTAACTGCAGTGCTGAGTTCACGTTAGGGTTCACCCTGTGCTGCACGTTCTGTGGGTTTTAGCAAGCGTGTAACATCGTGCATCCAGCACCCGGCATCTCCGCGCCGGCCCTGCGCCCTGAGCGCCCAGTGCGCTCCAGCCACCCGTCCTGCGCCCCAGCCCCCGGCCGCCACGCGACTTCTGCTGTCACCACGGTTTTCCCCAGAATGTCATGGCGCTAGGATCAGGCAGCACGCAACCTCTTCAGCCAGGCTTCTTTCACTTGGAAATGCGCGTTTAAGACATGCATCCATGTATTTTCATGATTTGCTAGCTGACTTCTTTTTATTGCTGAATGACATCCCGCTCTGTGGAGGCACCACAGCTCATTTACCCATTCACATACTAAAGGACATCTTGATGGCTTCCAAGATTGGTCGATTGTGAATAAAGCAGCTACAAACGTTCATGAGCAGGTTTCTGTGAAGACTCGAGTTGTTACACACTTCGGATGGGTACTCGGGAGTGGGATTGCTGCATCGTGTAGTGATGACTGTGCCCAGTGAGTGAAAGTTGCTCAGTCGTGTCCAGCTGTTTGTGACCCCATGGACTATACAGTCCATGGAAATCTCCAGGCCAGAATACTGGAGTGGGGAGCCTTTTCCTCCTCCAGGGGACCTTCCCAACCCAGGGATCGAACCCAAGTCTCCCGCATTGCAAGTGAATTCTTTACCAGCTGAGCCACCAGAGAAGCCCAGCGATACTGGAGTGGGTAGCCTGTCCCTTCTCCAGCGGATCTTCCTGACCCAGGAATTGAACCAGGGTCTCCTGCATTGATTCTTTACCAGCTGAGCCACAAGGGAAGACCAAATGGCTGAATTGTCCCCTGAAGTGGCCGTTCCATTTTGCACTTGGTGCTAAGTGGGTGTTCCTGGCCAGCGGTTGGTGTTGTCAGCTCTTCAGTGGACCTGGGGTGGTAGGTAGCTCATTGTTGCTTGAACTTGCAGTTTCCCAGTGGCAAATGAGGGTGAGCATCTTTCCATATGCCTAATTGTCACAATATTTTTAAAAACTATTAGGTGTTTTCCTTAGAAACAAAGTTCTCCATTGTTTTTTTCTTTTTCCTGCAAAATATAGTCAATTTTTAATAGCACTCTTCAAATTTTTGGTAAATGTTATTTTCAAATTATTTTAATATTTTCTTTTCCTCATGAATGGGATCTTTTGATGGTGCTCTCTAGTAAGTTGCTTATGTTACACAAAATACATTCACGAGTAGTTATCTTGTGTTTATCCTGAAGCCTCTTAATTAATTCCAGCTATTTTGTGAACTCTTGGGAAACATGAGTATATAAACGTATCATTGGCAAATAATTATAATTTTGTTTCTTCATGTATAAGAATCATACCTCTTATTTATGGTTCTTGTGTAATTGAAGTAACTAGAAACTGCAGGAAAATGTTCAATAAAAATGACGGAGACCCGTATCCACCCGTTATCCCTATTTCTATGAGACTTTGGTGCGATGGCTGCTGATAGAGTTTCTAAGGCTGGATAAAAAAAGAATCCTCTCAAATTACCCAGTTTCTCCT
Source organism: Bison bison bison (assembly GCF_000754665.1). Lineage (NCBI taxonomy): Eukaryota > Metazoa > Chordata > Mammalia > Artiodactyla > Bovidae > Bison > Bison bison. The sequence continues at coordinate 59,828 of NW_011476093.1, read as the reverse complement.
AGGGAATTACAGAAATCACTCAATCAGGCATTGACAGCGAAGCCGTCAACGTGTTTATATGGAAAATGTTCACAGCATGCTATCAAGTCAAATGCAGACCCCGGGAGTACGTAGGGTCCATGCTGCGATGTGCCCGCCAGGATGTCCTGACTCCACCAGCCGTGCAGGAGCAGCCCCGTCCCTCCCCCAGCCCCTGGTCACCACCAGCCATGTTCAGGAGTGAGGAGTCTCATCTTCCAGTGTGAAAGCATCCAGCCGGTCAAAACCGAAAGCTAACCCCACACCCGGCATCAGGGTGCTCCCTTCCCACCCCTGAGCACGAGGCTCAGCCCTGGGCTCCCCGGGGGTGGGGAGCTGAGAAAGCCCATCGTCTGCTCTCACCCCTTGCTCACCGCTCCCTCTGTGGTTCTGGGTCCTCGAGGGGAGGAGGGAGGGAACCCAGACCTTGTCACTCGCTGGGGGTGCCATCCTGACACTCCCTGTGGACCTTCAAGGATGCCCCACAGGCCCCCTGCTGCTCCGTCCCCTCTTGCCCTCAGCCTGTCCCTGGGGTACGACCCCGCTCCCCTTGGTGGGACATGTCTGCCCGGCGGCAGCCTTCTGGGCAGCTTCCCTCTGAGGAGGCTCATGAACAGCTGTGGGGGACATCCGACGTCGCTGCCCTGACAAGCCGTGCCTGCGGGTGGCACCCCCGCGACCCTGCCCTGCCACCCTGGGAGCGTGCCGCCGGCCTCCCAGTGCACCGGCGCCCAAGAACCACCCCCTGCTCAGCCAGGAGCTGCTCGAGTGTCCACGGCCGGACAGGCATCAGCCACGGAGGAAACCCAGCCCCCTGCTGCACACAAACCCAGGGTTCAAAGAGACGCCTGGGGTCCCGTGTCCCCCGGCCCTCCTTGTCTAAGCATTTCCTGCACATCTTGGTTTAACCAAGCACATCTGTTGAACCACCGCCCGGCACGCCTGTGGGCAATGGGTGTGCCCAGCTTGACTGTTGTTAAGCCCTGCGTGGGTGTGGCACGTGCCCTCCCTGGACGAGGGGGCAGGCTTGGACAGCAGCGGAAGCGGGGGGACCGTCCCGGGGGCCAGGGGGAGGGA
>NW_011476093.1:56902-58633 GCF_000754665.1 Bison bison bison | reverse complement strand
GGGTCCAGGAGGAGAGAGCGCACAGAAGGGTGGTGGCCAGGACAGCAGTCTTGTCTGAGCCAGCGTTACCCCACCGGGCGCCCTGCCGCAGGCCGAGCTCTTTGTCCTTCCCTTGGCTTGAAGTTGAGCAGTGAGGGCAGGACCCACAGAGGCAGACGCGGCTGGAGAGCCGCTCACCCGCGCCCCGACAGCCCCTCACCCGCGCCCCTGGCTCATCCGCGGTTCCCTCACTCCCCAGAGCCTCTGGGACCCACTTCATCCTCCCAGCCACCACCGCCGACTGCCTGCTCCTTGAATCGGCTGCTCACTGGGGGTCTCGGGGGTGTGTGAGTGAGTGTCCCTCCCCTCCCTGGCTGCCCCTGCCTGCGGCCCCACCTGGCACACAGACAGGGCAGATTCTCAGCCCTCCAGGCCCCCACTGCCTCCTCCAGGGACCGTGGCCTGAACCCGGCAGGGAGATGTTTCCTCTGACCCAGACGAAGGCCAGGGCAGGTGTTTGGGCCAGCCCGGGCCTCCCTTGGTGACCCACCTTCTCACCCAAGCCAAACCACATCTATCAAGATGCTGTTTTTATCTTTGTTGTTGATACCAGTGACTACATCTCCCCATACCCTTTTATACATGTCAAAAGGAACAGCAAGCGAAATGAGGGACACCCTGTACACTCAGGAAAAAACCAGGGCTCCTGGGTCTCTGCAGATGCCCTTGGCCACAGGAAGTCTCCGAGGACCCCACGACCGAGCCCAGTCCGCCTGCACTTTCCTCCCGCCTCCTTGCAAGGAAAGCATCGTCTCCAGGGACTTTCTCCATCACCCTCTATTTTATTTCTTTAAAAAAAATCAAACATTATCTTGATTTCTAGACCCATATCTTTTATTTCCTCCAAGTGAAAACCTTCTCAAAGCTATTTCCTTGAGTGTACGAATTGAACAAAGGTTCTTTTAAAATGTTTCCAGTGCTTTCACAGCCTCGTTTTTCCTGCGTGTGTGGAGAGAACACTGAGGGTGAGATCCACCCTCTTGAAAGTTCAAGCCCACAGTGCGGCATTGTCCCCATCTACACGGAGAATCCCGACAGCCAGGGCTTTTGTGTCTCCCCGTACTTTCTCATAATGATAACACACTCCTCGTGGACTTGAACGTTTTTAAAAGAAACTGGTTTATACAGATCCCATTATGAGATGTGTCTGCTCTAAGCTGGTGTCAGGGGACCCCCGCCCCCAGCCCGCTCCATCAGGAATGAGAACGAGACCCCATGTGGAGCCATGGGCAGCCCCTCACCGTCTGGGGACAGAAACCAAGGGAGGAATCAGCACAGAGGAGACGGATCCAAACCAGACCGGGGAAGAAGCGGTTCCTGGAGCCAACGCAGTGAGAAACTCCACTGGAGGTTTACGCAGCCAAGAATCCGCTCACTCTCTCCAAGTTTGGGGAAAGAACTTAAAACCCAACCTGTCAAAACTTGAGAGCTGCTGTCAGAGGTCCTGCTTCCCTGCGCACACATTTATCACCTTCTCTCCTGGCTCCTGATGGATTCCATCTCAGCCTTCGCTTGAATCTGTCTTGATTATTCATGCCTTTTCACAGAACTCTTGCCGTTTTCCAGGGTTTTGAGTCTGTCGCCCTTCCAGCCCCCTACGGGGTTTCCCGCCAGGATGCCCCCACCCCGAGGGGGCCCCCTCCCGGGAGCTTTGACTGGGGCTCCGTTAGGGTGGTGGGGTTGATTCGGTCG
>NW_011476093.1:38097-56778 GCF_000754665.1 Bison bison bison | reverse complement strand
GGCTGCAGGCCTGACTCGGTCCCAGTCCTCCCCCGCTGCCCGGCGCTGGGCAGCTCAGCGCTCCAGCCTTTTGGTCGCAGCCTGGACCGTGGGTCCTCATCAGCACAACAAAGGCGCTCCGGTGGCTCAAGGGCTTTAGACGCTTTGCTGGGAAACTGGTAAAGACCAGATGTATTTTTTTTTTTTTACCAGTTTCTCATCCTGAGCAGCTCATTTATTTATCACAAACAGGCGTTAGTGGAGCACCCACTGAATACCAGGTGTCCTTCTAGGCTCTGGGAACACACCAGGGAGCAACACCAGGGGAATCCTTGCTTCTGTGGAGGTTTGCGTCCTAACAGGAGATACTGAAACTTTATAAAGTGTTTTTTTAGAAAGATCTTGAGACGGTGAAATAGGTTGGAGAGAAGCAATACGACTGCTTTGGGTAAAAGCCTTTTAGTTAAAATACAATTTAAATTGTTCTAACTTTAAAATTATGACAGTGAGTGATAAAATGTGACAATAGTGAGTAAGAGACTGTCCTGTGATGAGCTGGTGAGGGCAAGAGGAAGGCTAGCACTGCTGAGCAAAAGCCATTGAAGACATGACTTGACCAGTGACGTCTGGGCGTGTACAGCTGCACGCTCACGCTCATTTTGTTTTATCTTTTTACTGACGCCCAGCGGATCTGCAGCGCTGCCGTGGTTCAGGTGGACAGCACAGCGGCACAGTTGTGCACGTATCCAGCCTTTCTTAGACTCTCTTTCCATACGGGCCGTTACAGAGTACTGAGTGGGGCTCCCTGGGCCAGACCGCAGGCCTTTACTACTTACCCGTTTTACGTACAGCAGTGTGCATGCGCCCATACTTATTTTGAAATGCCCTACTTATTAAAATTCTTGCAGGGGAGACAATTTTGGCGTCAGTCTTTCTGTCTGCAGGCTCTGTCTCCTTCTCTCCTGTTGGGAGTGGGAAGCTCTTCCTAAATCCACGTTTTCCCAAATTGCATAAACAGACTCTCGGGCTCATCTTTGTTTTTGTTTTGTTTTGCTTTGCTTTGGTCAGAGGTTTGCATCATTTTTCTGGTACATTTGAATAACTAGCTCTTGCCCAACTAAGTGTTGCCTGTGAGAAGTTGACATTAAATATGAAGATGTAGAGAAGATCAATGCAGAAAGATATCCCATAAAATACTGAGCATTACCTGGAGTGGTCAGATTAACAGCTGACAGCAGAGGCTTCAGAATAGAGAATAGCAATATTATTAATAGAACAAGAGGCATTTTGCACAAAGAAGGAGTCAGTTCTCCAGGAAGACAGGAACAGTCGTACATGTATGTGGGCCGAGAACAGAGCTTCAGAACCTGGGACCAGGATGATGGGACTTGAAGGAGAAACGCAGACGCTTCCTCTGACAGCTGGAGGGTAGATAACTGGTGCCTGGAATCGCTCCTCAGGTCTCCTGGTTTCCTCTTGTTGTTTTCTTTTCTTTTCACAGCGTGTTCTAATCACTGCTGTGCAGCAAAGTGACTCAGTAACATACGTATATTAAAGTGAAAAGTGTTAGTCGCTCAGTCATATCCAGCTCTATGCGACCCCATGGACCGTAGCCCGCCAGGCTCCTCTGTCCACGGAACTCTCCAGGCAGGAATACTGGAGTGGGTTGCCATTCCCTTCTCCAGGGATCTTCCCGACCCAGGGATGGAACCTGGGTTTCGTACGTTTCCTGCATCGGCAGGTGGGTTCTTTACCATCTGAGCCACCGAAGAAGCCGCTTGTGTGTATTCTTTTTTACATTCTTTTCCATTAGGGCTTGTCACAGGGCACTGAGCACGGTTCCCTGTGCTGTGCAGTGGCTCCTGTCTCTCCACTGTGCGTACATAACAGCTTAAGTCTGCTCACCCCTGCCCGCTCCGCCCCTCCCCTCTGGCAGCCTGCAGTCAGTTCTGTGTCCCATGATGCTGTTTCTGTTTCACAGACAAGTTCACTTACGTTCTACTTCAGATTCCACATAGAAGCTATCTCACATGGCGTGTGTTTCTCTTTCTGGCTTCACTCAGTATGATAACCTCTGCTTGCATCCATGTTGCTACAAAGGCACGGTTTGGGTCCTTTTCCTGCCTGAGTAGTATTCCACGTGCACACGAACCGCCTCTTCTTTATCCAGTCGTCTGTCGATGGACATTTAGGTTGCTCCGGGTCCTGGCTGCTGTGGACACCGGGGTGTGTGTGTCTTGTTGAGTCGCAGCTTTGTCTGGGTGCGTGCTGAGGACTGGACTGCTGGGTCAGGCGGTAATTCTGTTTTTCGCTCTGTGAGACGCCTCCACACTGGTCTCCACAGTGGCTGCGCCGGTCCACATCCCCACCAACAGGGCCCTCTCTCCACAGCCTCTCCAGCGTCTGTCTCCTGGATGATGAGCATCTTTCCGTGTGCCGTGTGGCCATCTGAGTGTCTTCTTCGGAGGAATGTCTGATTCGGTCTTCTGCCCGCTCGTCAGTTGTGCTGTTTGTTTTTCTCTGGCTGCGTGGTGTGAGCTGTTGCTCTGTTTTGGAGATTAAGCCCTCATTGGTCACACCATTTGCAGATATTTTCTCTGTAGCTTGTCTTTTCATTTTTATTTTTTTTATGGTTTCCTTTGCTGTGAAAAAGCTTATATTTAATTAGGTCCCATTTGCTTAAATTTGTTTTTATTTCTATTGTTGTGGGAGACTGACCTAAGAAAACTGATACAATTTGGTTTTCTTTCTAAAATTCTTCTTCTGGTGCTATTATTTCCTTCCTCCTATCTCTTAAATGCTTTGGTTTCCATTCTTCCTGTCTACTATTGCATTCTAAGTTTCGGTTTTCCTTATTTATACTGAAAGAATCAGGGCTGCAACTGTTCCTCTAAGAACAGCTATGGTCGTCTCTGTTTAACTGCTAGGGCTTCCAGCCCATTACTTTTTAAGCAAGCTTAATTAGAAGGATACATTTTCCTCTGGTCAGGATGTTTCTTAGAAGACCGCAGGTACTAGTCAAAGGTGATGACAGCCATTAAAGATCCTGTGAAGACTCAGCCAGTCCCCAGAATGGCAGGCTCGCTGGGTCAAACGTGCAGCCTCGCCTTAAACCCCTGTGAGACGTACTTCAGACTGGACAGAGTGGCCGCAGCGTGTGAAGACACGCGGAGGGACGAGAGGGTGAGCCCGCACTCCTGACAGCACGCGCAGTGCAAACGGTGCCAGGCGCCAGGGCAGCCGAGCAGACGAGTGGGAGGGGGGGATGCCCCGCACCGGCCCTCGCAGAGCTCGAAACTGTGTCTACGGGGCAGGTGACAAGCAGCCGGGGAGCGAGGAAAGAGGAAGCTGCCCGCGAAAAAGGCTGGGCTTTCAGTTAACATTGCTGGTGATGATCTGATTTAGTCGCTAAGTCGTGTCCGACTCTTAGCGACCCCGTGGACTGTGGCCCGCCAGGCTCCTTCGTCCCTGGGATTCTCCAGGCAAGGATGCTGGAGTGGGTTGCCATTTCCTTCTCCAAATGCTACTGGAGCACTGGTGAAATAACTCTGAAAAAAAGACACAGACAGATCCTCAACTCACAGCAAAGTAACTTACAGACGGATGGGAGGATTTCAGTGTTCGGGGGAAAACTAAAAAAGAAAGAGAAGTAAATAGAAATGATAATTTACCCTATGCCAGCACAGAAAGAGACTTCTAAAAAGATTGTTGTTTTTATTAAAGTAATGCATATTCTATGCAAAAGCTGTAACAGACGCACAGTTAAAATAAAAATCACCCAGGGTTCCGTGAGCCAGAGATCTCTGCTCACATTCAGTGTAACTCTTTCCAGGGAGGACTCATGAGCACCGGTGTGACGCTGCTCTGTATCCCTTTTCTTCCCACGAGCAGCACCAGGGGGTCACTGGCTGCGCGTCTGTCCCCTCCCAGCGTGGCTGGGCTGGGCGCTGCGTGGAACCGGGCCTGGGTCTCGGCCCTGCCTCACGCATGCAGTCTCCCTCGTCCCGATCCGCACGCCCTGGGGACCCTGAGCCCACGGTGGCCGCTGCCTTGGCAGCCAGGCCTTTCCTCCCCAGCCCCGCATCCTGAGGCACGTTAAGGTTCCACTCTTGGGAAACAGAATCACCCTGGAAAAGGCTGGATCAAAGTCACTGCCACTGAGGAGGGGGCTCGGGGTGCCGTAAAGTAGAGAAACAGGTAAATGAGCATGCTCCCCTTGTGTGCCCACCTGGACACGAGACCCACAGCCCCACGTCGGCGAGACCTGCGTCCCCAGAGCGGTCAACACGGCCGCACCCCGACGGGAAACGTGGAGGCGTCCGAGTGTGCTTTCAGAGGTGTGCTGACGTGTTGGGGAAAGATTAAGTAAAGGCGTACGTGAAAAACCTGGCGGATGAGGCAATCCAAGTTGTTTAAAACCCTTGTGTGTGTTCACAGAGAGAAACCCGCAAGAAGATACTCCAGAGTATTGACAATGGTGAGGCTTTGTGAATGATCTAATTTTGTTCTTTCTATGCTTCTACATGTTCAGGGATTTGTTTTTCTTTTCTTTTTTCCACCATGAACATATATTAATTTTGTCATCAGGTGATAAGAAGCACTGAGACACAGAACAAGTTCCGGAGGTGAAGGAAGCCCCGGGGGGCTGGGCCTGGCTCTGGGCTGGCATCGGGTTGGCCTCCGACCTCGGGGAGCCCATCCTAGCGAGGCGGGTGGGCGGGAGGAGTGGATGGTACAGGAGAGACCACGGCCACCACAATCTTACTGGCAGTCCCACTGCGCATCGGGAAAGGCACTCACACCTGGGTCTCCAGTGGTCAGCGTTCATGCCAGGCCTGGACTTCCCATCCGTGGAGGAGAGCGGGCACACCTCCTTGCTTGGGGGCGTCTCTGTGTCCGTGGGGCCCCGTCCAGCCCATCACTGCATCCATTCCCAGTGCGGGGGCCGGGTCTCTCCTGTGCAGCCCCAGAGGGGTGCGTGCAGACCACCGCCCTGCATGGCTGGGGCTGTGGGCATGCGGGCGGGCTGGGGACTGGCATCCCTGCTGTGGCAGGTCCCACCTCTCCCCTGAGGCAGACATCGCTTCCACCTTGTCTGAGAGTCGGGGGTCTTGGGTGGTAGCCGAGTTTGCCGGGGGCTCCTACTCCTGGTGGGAGGCAGCTGCTGCTGTTGCTTGCTGGACGAAGCTCGTGGCTGCACTGGCACCCTCTCGGGGCCATGTGCGGCATAGTGTTTGATCGTCCTGTGCCCCCATGAAGTGGCACCCTCATTATCTGTATTTCACAGCTGAGTAGACACGGCAGGGATCCAGTCGCCCGCCCAAGGCCACTCGGCTCCAAGTGCCGTGAGGATTTGGCTAACTTTAGATCCCACCCTGGAGACGGTCCAGGCAGTTGGGCTCCTCTCCTGCCCTCAGGGGTCCACGGAGGCCTGCAGGGTGGTTGGACAGACTCCCCTCCGCCTGCCTCACTGCCCAGGTCTGGGCAGCCTCTGGCACCACGGGAGGCCGTGTGAGACGCTGGCTGGATTGGTTCTCAGCAGGTTGCCTTCCCCGCCCCCACCACGAGTGATTCGCCTCTTGAATTTTAGACATTTTGCTTCCCCAGGAGGCCTACAGTCCTGTCAGTCTTGGGGTTGGAATAACGAGGCCTCTACCTAGCCAACAAGAGTTTATTCAGGAATCGCAGACGAACTGCAATTCCAGAGAAGTAAACAGTGGCAAACGGCAGTTGAGTCTAAGGAGGCCTGGGGGAGGTGAGCGTGACGCAGGCTGCACAGGGCCTGCACTGCAGCCCGCGGGCTCCCTAGCTGCAGGGGCACTGGAGCGGGCTGGCGCTGAGGCAGTCTCTCTCTGCCTGCCCTGATGCCAGCTGTTGGCGGTCAGAAGGACAGGTCCTTTCATTCTTCCTGCTGAGCCTCTGAGCTGCGGTGGGGGTGCAGCGTGGGAGGCACCCCTTCATGGCGCCTCAGCCCCAGTTTGACTTCAGTAGAAAGTGAGAGCGTTCATCGCTCAGTCGTGTCCAGTTCTTTGTGACCCCATGGACGGTAGCCCACCAGGCTTCTCTGTCCACAGGATTCTCCGGGCAGGAACACTGGAGTGGGTTGCCATGCCCTCCTCCAGGGGATCTTACCGACCCAGGGATGGAACCTGGGTCTCCTGCATCGCAGACGGCTCTTTACCCTCAGAGCCACCAGGGAAGCCCTTGATGTAGGTTACATTGATTCGTTTTCACATTTTCCCCTTTTGATCAAGGTCTTTCTTTGAAAGCATCACTAACTAATCGAGAGTCAGGTCATCCAATTTTAGTGGGATTAGGTTTTGTCCCTCGGGGCCAACAAGGACCTTTCCTAGACATCACGTCCCACATTAGAGGGGCAAGTGCCTAGTGATTGCAAAGCTTGTGAGGCCACATTTGAGTAACACGGAAGGTGGAAGGGGGAACCTCAGGCGTTCTCACTCTTAGGATCCTATCTCGTGAAGGTTATCAACCTAGCAATCATCTCAAAGTGTTGAGCCAACATCTTCTATTCAAGACATCATTCTGACGGGCTTGACAGGCAACAAGTACCAAGTTTTTATGTGTTTATGCAAAGCAGAATTAAAAGTAAGATGCCAGGTTCAGTGCAATGATGGTCCTAAGCCGTGACCCTAGGCTGGAAGGCAGGCTGCTAACCGAACGAGTGACCAGCGCGCTCGCCCCTCGATCGAGTGAGGCTGGTGCGCACTTCTGCGGGCGTGTCTCCCCGGGGCCTTGGTCGGCCTCTGCCTCCTTGCTCGGGTGTGCGGGTTCCTGGAGCTGCTTAGGAAATGAGCCAGAGATCGTTGTGGGGCTGATGCCCCACGTGGCTGTGGCATCGGCCGGCTCTCCTGGTATTTGGGGAGATTTCTGATCAAACACTCATCAGCACTGACTCTGCCTCAAGGTGGAAAGGCAAAACTGGGGTCGTGTGTTTAAGGCACTTGTCAGGGTCTAGTGAGGAAGCCCAACGGGAAGCATCAGGGCTACTGGGGACACTCACAGGGACAGTTGAGTGTCCCAGTAAACACCGGCCTCCCCTTGCCCGCTGTTCAAACACACGGGCCCACTGGGGGTTCCAGTCTCCACAGACATAAATCTGGGGGTGCATGGGACATTCTCGCTGTGGTTTGGTCCTTCACAGCACCGTTCGCTGGGATTTCTGGATTTGCCCTTTGGAGCCAAGGGTCAGTGGCATTTGGGGAATATTTAGTCCCTCCTGTTCTGTGGACTTTGTCCCCAAAGGCTGCACCGGGGGGTCTTTGTCACAGCAAGCATGCTTGAGGTATCACTAGACTGTCCCCATTATCACGGGCAGATCAGGGGTTCTGGCGACAAACCCAGGCCTCGGGAAGCTTCCCCCTGGCAGCAGAAATACAGATAGGAGCATTCATTGTCTTTCTAAGAAAAAGGGAAGGAAAGAAAGTGAGGGTTAACCCTGGGGAAAGACACCCAGTCCTGGCCCTGCTGTCCTGGGAAAGCCGCCTCCTCCAGCCTTCACCGCTTCGGTTCCTGGAAGGCTTACTCTTGGTTCTGAGGAGAAGCTCCGCCTGGTGTGCAGGCCCCGTCAGGTCTGTGCTTTCTTAGATGTGAGCACAGATCCAGGAGCATAGCCCTGGAGGTCAGCAGCAGCTTTCCGCCGGGCAGAAGAGTCTTTCTGGAGGCAGGAGGAGATTCCCAGAGACAAAACCTCTGGATTGAGAGAATAGCACTGAAACACATATATTATCCTACGTGACTAGATCGCCAGTCCAGGTTCCATGCATGAGACAGGGCGCTCAGGGCCGGTGCACTGGGGCGACCCCGAGGGATGGGATGGGGAGGGAGGTGGGAGGGGATTCAGGATGGGGAACACATGGACACCGTGGTTGATTCGTGTCAATGTATGGCAAAAGCCACCACAGTATTGTAAAGTAATTAGCCTCCAATTAAAGTAAGTTAATTAAAAGAAACCTCTGGGTTATAAGGTGTGATGCCGAACGTCTTCACCTCCCAGGAATGCGCTGGGGAAAGCGTTGCGCTGACACGTGGGTGCCCGCAGTGGACGAGTGAGGACCTTGTGGTATTGAAGTGTGTCTCCTGTCGTCAACTGTGATCAGAGAGGCAGGGGCCAGAGAGCTGGTGATCCCTGAGGGTGTGGAGCAACCGTGGAGCTCTCAGCTGGGGCTTCCAAAAGGTCTCTACAAACTGTGCCCATTGTGTTCTGATGATGCTGTTGGGGCAGGCGACTCATCCTGAAGACTGGCGGTGATGGACACAGGGACGACGGCTGTGGGGCACATGAAACAGCTTGGATGTGTAGCTCCTGACCAGTAGGGTGGGCCCCCGATGGCTGTGAAGTTCCGGCGGGGCGCTCCCTGGGGGGGACGACCTTCCCCGGAAGACCCTAGCTGCAGAGGGCGCGGGGCCTGTCTGCACAGAAGGCTTCAGTGCAGTACGCCTGTGAGATGGGGCGGCTCTGGGAAGCCCACTTGCCGAGCTCAAGTGGTCTGTCAGGTGAGGAGCACCTGGGCGGGAGCAGTGTGAACAGTGGACCGTATTTTGGGAACATGACCCCAGCCCTGGGTCCAGCATCTTCCCAGACAATGCTGTGTTTGTCTGATGTCGTCCGCTGAGAATTCGTGACTGGGAAAAGCAGCATGGAAGCCCAGACGCTTGTGTCGACAGTCAGGACCTGCAGCGGTTTAAGGAGCGTGCCGGCCTGCCCCTCCCCCTGTCCCCACCCGTCGGGCAGGAAGGCACAGTGCGCTCACTCCTGCTGCAGGGGCATGAGTGTGTGGACACAGTGTTTTTCCTCCCGACTTGCTGGGGTCTACTGGGGACCCCAGTCCTGGAATCGCTCGAGTTCTCCAAGGCAGGTGCTGCCGCATGGCAGTGGTTGAGCTCTGATTGCAGCTCTGGTGTCTGTAAAGAGGAAGAGAAATCCCCCTAGTCTGCACAGTTGTTTCTGAGCCAGTTCAGCGGGAGGTTTGGAGCCTGTCCACCACCGGGAAGCGGGAGGACTTTGGAAGGATGAGTGGAGTGACTGAAGACCCCGGGGGCAACTTGGTTCCTAGAAACCAATGTCCTGGCCTCTTACAACATGACTGGGAGAGCTTTGCTCAGGGGACCCCAACTGTTGCAGTTGGGTATGAAGGATTTTAATGGACTTTTCTTAAGAGAATCATCAGGATGCAGGCTACTTGGTTTGCCGATGACTAAGTCTGGAGTGGACACAGTTTCCCCGTCTATTCTGGTTCCCTTAACTGAGAAAGTCCTGGCTTAGCCCTTTAGCGGACACAGAGTTGAGGTCTGTCCACCTACCCAAGTGGATCCAACATCCCTGGGAGAAAACACTCCTAAAAACGACCTGGAGTCCACTGCAATGGTCGTACACAGGCCCCCCAGATTTCTGAGTGCCCCCAGTCTCATGTCCGTCAGTCTTGGAGAAGCCCGAGGGTCACTGTGTGAGGTCATCTAGGGTTGCGGGCCTGGTCCCATAACAAGGCAGGGGTGGGTTCCATCTGCAGCTGCTCTGTTCAGCCAGCGTCGGGTGTGGCCCTTGTCACTGAGCCTGTGAACTCGCCCGTCTTGTTCTGAGCACCCGACTGGTTGGCCTGGACGACCCTGTTAAGTCTGAATACCCGCTGGTCAGCCTGGACGATTGTGTTAAGTCTGAGCCCCTGCTGGTCAGCCTGGATGACTGTGTTAAGTCTGAGCCCCTGCTGGTCAGCCTGGATGATTGTATTAAGTTAGAGCAGCCTCTGGTCAGCCCGGATGACAGTGTTAAGTCTGAGCCCCTGCTGGTCAGCCTGGATGATTGTGTTAAATCTGAGCACCCTCTGGTCAGCCTGGATGATGGTGTTAATTTTGAGCACCCTCTGGTCAGCCCGGATGACAGTGTTAAGTCTGAGTACCCGCTGGTCAGCCTGGATGACTGTGTTAAGTCTGAGCCCCTGCTGGTCAGCCTGGATGATTGTATTAAGTTAGAGCAGCCTCTGGTCAGCCTGGATGATGGTGTTAATTTTGAGCACCCTCTGGTCAGCCCGGATGACAGTGTTAAGTCTGAGTACCCGCTGGTCAGCCTGGACGATTGTGTTAAGTCTGAGCCCCTGCTGGTCAGCCTGGATGACAGTGTTAAGTCTCAGCACCCTCTGGTCAGCCCGGATGACAGTGTTAAGTCTCAGCACCCTCTGGTCAGCCCGGATGACAGTGTTAAGTCTCAGCACCCTCTGGTCAGCCCGGATGACAGTGTTAAGTCTCAGCACCCTCTGGTCAGCCCGGATGACAGTGTTAAGTCTCAGCACCCTCTGGTCAGCCCGGATGACAGTGTTAAGTCTCAGCACCCTCTGGTCAGCCCGGATGACAGTGTTAAGTCTCAGCACCCTCTGGTCAGCCCGGATGACAGTGTTAAGTCTCAGCACCCTCTGGTCAGCCCGGATGACAGTGTTAAGTCTCAGCACCCTCTGGTCAGCCCGGATGACAGTGTTAAGTCTGAGCCTCTGTTGGTCGGCCTGGATGATGGTGTTAAGCTCCCCGGCGAGTCTGTGAGGGCCTCCAGGGGCTCGAGGAGAATCTGTGACTATGGCCCTCATCCCAGGGATGTGGGACCCTAGGGGCTTCGTGCTGTCCCCTCAGAGGGTCCGATGCAAAGGGGCAGGTTCTGATGGCTCTAGGGGAGCAGTGAGTGGGGAGAGGTTCAGGGAACAGGACATTCGGGAGAGGCTGGAGCAGGATGGGGTGGAGAGCCTCCACACCTTCCTGTCCCGTTCCATTCGCTGATTGGCCTCAGTCAGCATAGAAGTGGCTTTTTGTAAAGACAAAGTTTTGGAATCCCGAATATGCCTGGAAGTCTCAAGATGCCAGTTGAAATGGCATCGTATTCAGTGTGTTTTAGAGCTGAGGTCTTCAAGGTGAGCTCCAAGATAAACGCACCGGGGGATTCGGGGTCCCCGAGCTCCAAGATAAGCGCACCGGGGGATTCGGGGTCCCCGTGGACGCCCTGCGGGTGGGGCGGGCAGGGCTGCAGCTCGTCACTGGGTCAGAGGGAGGTGTCCTTTCTTGTCCCTGCTGGTCTGTGGGCCGTGGTGTCAGGGACGGGGTGTGCGAGAGACCCTCCCTTCAATGCACCTCAGGTCCAGTGTGGCTGAGGGAGACTTGCCTCATTTTCACAGCCCAAACTTACCTGCTCCTTCGGTTTTTACATTTTAAAGTGCATTCATTCATTCATCCACTGGTTCATCAGGTTGTCAGACAACCCGTGAGTCCTGTTTCGTGCCGGGCCTCGTGGAGGCTCGCAGTCTGGACTGCGTTAACCAGCACGAGTTAGCAATGGGCCTTCGGGTCCAAGTCAAAAGGCAGAAGCCCTCATGCGCCCAGATGTTCTCAGAGCCTAGCTTAGCTCTCGAGCGAAACCTGAAACTTTCAGGTGGTTAATGCAGAGACAACTCAGAATGTGAGTGAAACTGAAACTGTGCCGTCCCTGTGGGCCAGAGCTCCAGGGACAGGGCGCTCAGGCCTGCGACGGCGAGAGGCCGAAGGCTCCGTGTGGGTCTAGCAGCTGTGTGACTCCCGAGCCCGGGCCAGGCACCCCTGACCCTGTGAACAGAGATATGAGTTGAGTTTAAAGGTCAGAACGTTCGAGCCAGTTAGCTGAATTGCAAATACATTTTACAGGGAAATGTGCGTTTTGCCGTGTTCCTAATAGTGAGGAAGTCAGCTTTCTCTTATACATGCATCCGAATTGGCTGTGGTTTTCTGGGTTAGTGAAGGGAGTAGGGGGTTAATTTCATCAAGGTAAATGGGTAACTTTGCATGAATGCTTTCCTTGTACAAACATTTTAACAAATGTAGCTTTTTTCCCTAATAAACATTTTTAATCTCAGTGTTAAAAGTCAACATTTTTTGAAACTATTAGGACAATATTTCAATATTATAGGAAAATGGATCTTCTTAGCAAACAGATGTAGACAGAAGCCCAACTTTCTGAAGGCAAGACATAAAGTAAGTATAGACTGAACTTGAATTTTATGGTAATTGGTATGCAAATATTCCCAGCGCTCTCCTAATCCATCTAACAAGATGTAACGGCCAGTTTACTGCGTGTCTTCTCAAAGCATCTGTATCAACAGATTCCCATTTTTTTTTCAAGGTTCTTCATTAACTGCAAGCAAAGCCCACAGCTTCACTTCAGTTTCATTCCAGCCAAGGCTGAATTAGAGAACATGGATTTAGACACGTCCTCTCACCCAAGTGGGGCGCGGACGTTGTTGCCCACTGGCCGCACCAGCCTCTGCTGGGGGTGCAGCTATCCATGGTGCTGGCCACGGCTGGTCTGGGGGCCCAAGGACCCTCCCTCAGCCTTGATCTTGCCTTGGGCCCCTTTACGCCTCAGATAACCCCAGCCCTGGCCTAACCTCCTCTGGGAAGTCTGCTGGGGTCTTTGTGCCGCCGGGGCCCCTTTGCTCAGTCCCTCCAGCCCTGCCCACCCTGCAGCCCCTTCTAAAGTTCACAGAGGCATCAGGGCTCCTCATCGCGGGTCCCCTGCAAGGGCCATGCCCTTCCAGGTCCCACAGGAAGGTGTGACCATCTTCGTATCCTGGACCAGGGCCGAGCCTGAGTCCTCTCTGTCCTGCATGGTTTCTGAGTCTCGGGATTAAGTCTCACTGAGGTCTTTGAAGGCAGTACTCTCACCCCCACCTCCTTGTGTGCTCCTGCTGTGCTGGGCACCCAGCTGGGCACACAGGGGCTGCAGCTGCACCGACCATCACGTGGCTAACGACTGGAGCCGAGGGCCAATTCTGACCAGGCATGTGGGGCTGAGCAGGTGCCTGCCCCCCTCTGCCTCCCTCCACTTTGCCGGAGGCTCCATCTGTAGGGCACGGATCCTGTGCTGCCCGGGTGCGTAAATTAGGGAATAACAGAACTGCAGAAGCATAAGCTCTCAATGATGGGGAATGCATTTGTCTGCTGAGAAGCAATTTCAGCGAAAATTAACTCCATTTCAACAGAAAGAGTGAGGCTTGGCATAAGCTGGCCAATCCCACAGGACAATAAAATTACTTCGTCAAAGCTCTGCTCGCTCGAATTAACCAAGCGAGCACTCCAGGATCCTGGCTAGATACAGCGAGTAACTAGGTTTTAATGAACAAAAATAGCTTCTTGGATAAACAAGAAAAATAAACCGCAGCCTACCTCCAGCACAAGCACACTTGGGGCAGGTCTCAAGGACAGCCTTCCGCCAAGGGTACAAAGGCCGTGGGTGTCCTGCACGGTGCTGGCGCTGCCGGTGACAAGCCCCTGGGCTTGTTCTGGCCGGTGGTGAGCTGGCCTCACTGGCCACACTGGCCTTGCCCTCAAGCTCTGTCTTCTTGGCCATGGCGTCTTGGACCGTGAATCTCCTCTGGGTTTGTCCTCCTGCCTGTGGACTGGCTGCCTGGGAAATAAGCAACACTGACCACTTCCCTTCCTCGAGACCGTCTCCTTGACCAGCTGTGTTCAAGACAAGGCCCCATCATCTGCCTCTTCTCTTCTACAGTGTCCTTGCTCGTCCGAGGCTGGCCGCCTGTGTTCTGGACGTCTGTTGCACTGACCATGCCACCCAGACCGAGGACCCTGGCCAACGCTGGTCAAGCCCCCGATGTCGGGGGTTTGTCCCAGGCGGTTGTGCCCAGACGCGTCCTGGAAAGGTGTCTCTACCGACGAGCAAAACGTGCTTCTTGTCCCCTCTCCCAGCTAAGTATTTCCTGCTTATTTGTCTGGATTAGTCAGAACTGCAGTGGAGAGTGAAGACCGATAGCAGATAGACACAGACACAGGTGAGGAGGGCATGGCGCCCCACTCCAGGATTCCTGCATGGAGAATCCCACAGACAGAGGAGCCTGGCGGGCCACATCCATGCGGTCACAGAGAATCAGATGTGAATGGAGCGAGTTAGCATGCGCAGATCCAGTCAGAGAGAAAAGCCTTACTGCCGGAGGTTGTGGGGCGGCCAGGAAACCTGAGGCCTGCAAGGCTGGCCACGGCAAGGCAGTCAGAAACCATCTCACTCCTCAGGGAAGGCTCGGGTCCATGTGAGGGGCTTCCCCTGACTAGACAGGCCCGTGGGGCCAGCCCGGGCAGTCTGGGTCAGCGGATGGACCATGTTAACCACCCCTGCCTCCCGGCAGCACCTAGACAGCTGCTGACCCAGGGATGGAGGAGGGTCCCCCCTCACTGTGCACCTGGATCCAGTCGGACTCTTTTCTCGAGTTTTGTCTGCAGCGGCATGAGGCAGGGCCTTGGAGCATGGTCAGCCCACCTCCCGCCCCCCACACCGCAGCTTGAGGGGCTCGATGTGGCTGTCGGCCCTTCCCCTGGTCTCCACGCCCAGTGGTCGGAGCTTTGCGTCCAGGCACTCTGTGGGGCTGCTGACAGGACAGCCTCTCAGCTCCTGAGCCCCCAGACCAGGAGGCCTGATGCCTGATGTGGGGTCTGGCTGCTTGAGCCAGGTGGGAAATGGCAAGAGCAAGGGACAGGTTGGCAGAGAGGCTGCGGGGCTGGACCAGGCGGCTCCTCCATGCCCCGAGACCCAGCTGGGCCCAGGGAGGGTGCCCAGACTCCTAGTCCCACCCCTGGAGGAAGGCTGAACCAGCACCCTGCCCTCCACAGAGGGGTCTGTCCCGAGTGTCCAGCGCGCAAACAACACGTCTCAGTAATAGGAAGAGATGAGCAGCACGTAGGAGACGGCCGGAGGATGTGAGCTCCCAGAGAGGAAATAGAGGGAAGACGCTGAGCCTGATGCCAGTCGTCAGGAAGACGCACACGGAACCAACACAATCCTGTCTCGTTGACCCATGGCTCGCGAAACTGGAGGATAAAATCGGGCGCTGCTGAAGCTGAGGGTGATGGGCCGCCCCAGTCCCCCGAGGACCGCGTGTGCCTTGGGATGCGGCATCTGCACGTCCGGGGCTGTGGGGGGTAAGTGGGCCGGTCCCCAGGTGTGGGGAGCAGCCGCGAGCTCTAGGGACCGCCAAGGTGGTTGGTGAATGGGCCTGGGAGGCCAGCCCAGCAAGCGGGCATCTGTGCTGCCTTGGCCTTTCTGGGGATGAGCTCCTGCGGCCACTTGGGGTGAAGGCCTGATGCCCCCCACTCTGTGGGCTGATCTCAAAGGGGCCGCAGGGGCCCTCTGGTCCGGCCAGGAAGGACGCCTGGGTCTGAAAGCCCCGCCTGCCCCATCTCGGCCTCATCCACCAGGAGCTGGGCCACACCCACACGTGAGGGCCATGGGGTCTTGCAGCCTCCTCCTGGGCACACATCCTGGGTGTGGGAGGCCTGAGACAGCACTTGGGTCTGCGTCTTAGCTGTGTGACCTGTAGCAACTGTCTCCCCATCTCTGAACCTTCTGCTAGGCCTGTGGGAAGTGCCCGGGGAACGTCTGCTTCCTCTATAAATACAGCTATAAAGTTTCCGTTTGCCGTGAGACTTTTTAAAATAAGCTTCCATGACTTCTAGGAATCCCTGGTGTAACCCCATATTTCCTTTTTATAGATTCTTGCCCCTGCTTACTGTTCAAAACCTGAATTGCAGAAAGGAAGGGCGAGGAGAGACATAGCCCAGAGGGCCGAACCCTGCAGCATCAGGGCGGGCTGGAGGGTGCCAGCTTTGAGAGGCAGCCCACGGGCCGCCAGCTGCATTCTCTGCCCCGGGCACACACGGTCCTCCTCCGCCCTGGATCCACGTACCGGACGCGAGTGGATTCAGGGAGGCAGATGGGGATTAGCCTGTCAGGGGGCAAGGT
Source organism: Bison bison bison (assembly GCF_000754665.1). Classification (NCBI taxonomy): domain Eukaryota; kingdom Metazoa; phylum Chordata; class Mammalia; order Artiodactyla; family Bovidae; genus Bison; species Bison bison. Next base: position 41,024 of record NW_011476093.1, on the reverse strand, counting down.
GTCCAGTGGCTCCTGGGGGCTCGTCACCGGCCTCAGCTAACTGCTGCAGCCAGGGTGGGTTCTGTCTCCGCTGCCCTGTCCCCCTCCCTCTTTCCTGGGCGCCCCCCTCACCCCGTCCCACTCAGGAAAGTGTGTGCATCCACTCAGGGGCTGCCTGGGGCTCCTGGAGAAACGCAGCTCATGAGGAGTGACCAAAGGTCCCTCGTGGCGGATGGCAGGGGCCTCGCTCACGGAATACCAACCATGCGTCACGAATATTCAGGCGCAGGGGACAGGGCAGAGAGCAGACTCTCCCTGAGTCCCCAGTGGTGGCCCGTCAAGGCATGAGGAGCATCGGGGAGATGGTGGGGATTGAGGGGGCCGCTCAGAGCAGAGTCCAGCAGGCTCCTGCAGTGGGTCCAGCCCTGGGCTGGAGAGACAGGCACGGACCCTCCTCTCCAGCCCAGCTGGGAGCAGAGCCCCCGTCCTTGAGGGCAGAAATGCCTGGGCTGGGTATAGGCACCGCAGCAGGGGCTGGGGAGAAAGGGACGTCCACACAGCGTCGTCCAGGGTGGAGGGCAGGGGGTGAAGGTCGTGCTGCCGGGGGAGGTCGGGGGGACAGGGAGCCCCCAGTGGGGCGAGGGGACAGGACATCCCAGTGGAGGTCAGAGGGACAGGGAGCCCCCAGTGGGGCAGGGGACAGGGAGCCCGGGTCGGGCAGGGGGCCCTAGGCTTGAACTTGCTGAGCTGGAGGTGAAGAGGGTCTGCAGTTCCCAGCTCAGAGCCCAGGCCCGGGACTTGGGGCTGGCAGGCATCTTGTTATGTTCCTTTAGTTCAAGTCTGAGAAGAGTGAAATGGGATCAAGTGATGATTATTGACAAGCAGGCGAATTAATGGGTCATGCCCCCAAGTGTGTCCAATCTCGTTCTAAACAGTGACAGCCATTCCTGACTCTGACCAAAGAGAAGCCACCCCTGTGTCAGGCACCCACCTGCGTGGTCTCTTTTGATCCCCATGATGACAGTGGGCGCACAGTGGCTGCTGCAGCCCCTTCTGACAGAGAGCGGCCCTCAGCCCAGCGCACTTTCCGTCCTTGTTAAACGAGAAGCCGCTGAACAATTTCCAACACTGCCTGTGAAATGGAGTGAGACACGGGCCCAGAACTCAAACCCCGGTGGGTCTGGCTGAAAACCTTGATCCGGCCCGACCCAGGGCCCCAAGCTGTTTTTCTGTGAATAGGCTTCGCTTCTTTTACGGCCAGAGCTCATGCTGAGCTGCGCACACAGAGTCCTCCTTTGCTTCACAATAAGTGAGAACACAGGAGACGCCCCATCACGGAGCCCGGCCCGCGGCAGGGAGCGTGGCAGGTGGTCTCCCGTCTGCACGTCGCCTTCACCCCCGCGGGCTGCGGCGGGGGCGGGCAGCCTGCCACCCTGTGCCAGCCGGCGCCCCCGGGGCTGTGATGGGGGCCACCAGACTGAAACCGGGGTGACAGTGCTAACAGGAAGCGAGGCCCCAGAGTCTCCTATCCCGACACCTAGTGACACAAATGTGAAAACCAGCAAAAGCAAAGGGAGGGGAGAGGGCTTGTTCAATGGAGTTAGGTGATTGGGTCAGACTTACCAAGACCCACCGGCCCGGACAGGAGCCTGGCAGCAAAGGAAGGGAGGGCTCCCTCCACCCGGTTAGACCAGTCGTCCCACCCTGGTCCATGCGCCCAGAAGCGTCCTGACGGACCAGGCATAAGGGAGGGTGAGCCCCCCGCGAGTGGGGGCCCCTGGACGGGCTCCACGCTTAGGACACCGCTATCAAGATTTCCTTGGGCTTCCCTGGTGGCTCCGACGGTAAAGCGTCTGTCTGCAAAGTGGGAGACCCAGGTTCAATCCCTGGGTTGGGAAGATCCACTGGAGAAGGGAAAGGCTACCCACTCCAGTGCTCCTGCCTGGAGAATCCCATGGATGGAGGAGCCTGGTGGGCTATAGTCCATGGAGTTGCAGAGCCGGACACAACTGAGCAACTTTAGTTTATCAAGATTTAACTGGGGAGTGGGCTCCGGGAATTGGGCAGTGTGTCAGGACCACACCCAGCCCTCGGGACTTGGAGAGAATGGATGCTTCCCAAGAGGTGGCATTTGGCCTGTCCATGCCCCCGGACACGGCCCCCGACTCCCAACCGCAGATGCAGCTCAGAGGTCCCAGAAAGCCGTCAGCTGCCAGACCACCCGCCTCGGGCCGGGCGTGTCCACGCAAGAGCTGGGGCTGGGGGGGGACCCGACTGGTCCAGAGACACCGCCCACCCTCTGCTCCGTGAGGACGCAGCCACTGCCCGCGGCTTCCTCCTCCTCTAGATTTTGCCTCCATGCTGAGCCGAGTCTCCCTTCGCCTCTTCCCTCCTCATTTCAGACTTTCTCAAATGTTGGTTCCTTTAAATTCATACCTCAATCTTCTTTTATTTTTCTATTTCCTTCATTTATATTTGGTGTGTACCCAAGAGGAAGCTTTATACCACTTCATCGGTGGAAGCAAGCCGTTTTCCAGGCCCCAGCATGCTCCTCGTAGTGTGACCAAGGGGGTCGAGGCTTCTGCTTGAAGCTGTTGGAAGACTTGAGAGATGGCTTGTAGGGCAGTGATTTCTCCCTGCAGAACGTGGTGGCGCTGTGCACGTGGCTCCCTTCCACGCATCTCACGCGCCACCACGCTGGTGGGACCCTCAGCATGTCAGAGCCTCCCCCACTGAGGACGGGGCGGGCACCGTGGCTGGTTTCCTTCTCCGTCTGCATGTCGGGGTGCGGGGGCAGCCAGGCAAGCCACCAGCGCACCCGTGGGCGGGGGCGGTGGAGGAGGCCTCAGCAAGGATGCCCAGGCTCGCCCTACAGGTGCATGGCAGGAGGCCCAGGGGGGTCCCCCAGCACCAGGCGGGAGGACCTGGGCATCCTTGCTGAGGCCTCC
>NW_011476093.1:35760-37625 GCF_000754665.1 Bison bison bison | reverse complement strand
TCCATCTCTAGACACGTAAGTCCTGGTCGACGACCGGTCCCAGCACGCACGACCTCGGGTCGGAAGACTCATGTTCTGGTCAACATCCAGTCCCAGCGCACACGCCCTCAGGTCAGAACACTTATATCCTGGTTGAAATCGGTCCCAGCCCTGGGCCCACTGGAGCTGTGGCCCCTGAAGTGGAAGCCAGTCGCCCACAGCGTCCCCTGAACAGGAGTTTGGCTCCCACATCCTCCCTTCCCTGAGGGCCTCCGCCACCAGCTGGAACGCAATGAGAAATACCATCTGGGCCCAGGAGACTCAGGGCCAGGAGGACCTCCACCTTCTCCTGGCCCCTGTCCCTCTGGTGGCCTGTGTTTGGCAAGGCCCTCCATCCTGCACCTCCAGCGCCAGAAGGCCAGAGGCTGGGACCCCTCAAAGCCCTCCCGGTCCGTGGGCTCCCCGAAGGCCAAGTGGACGGAACGCTCCACTGGCAAAGGGCCTCTGGCCGACCAGCAGCAGCTGGGGCTTCAGTCTGCTGGTCACAAGGTGAGGTGGGCAGGTGTGACCTGGCCCCAAGTCCTCACCCCCTGCCTCGGCCCCATGTCACGTGGCTTTGCACCTCTGCCCATCATGACGCGGGGTCCTCCTCCCCACCGTCCTGGGCTGCCTGGTGATGTGTTGTGGCCACAGACCAGGTAGAAATGGCAGCGTGCTGTTCTGAGCTGTGGAGCCTAAACGGCTCTGTGAACAAGCTTGGGCTACCCATGATGGGAGCCAGGAGAGAGGTCCCAGCCTCCTAGGACGGCCTGCACCCAGCCCGCCCTCCCACACACGAGCCCCTGCCCAGATCAGTGGAGCTGCTCTCGGACCCCCACAGCCCCAGAGGTGTGAGTGACCCCCCATCCTCAACTCCCACACACACCAAAATCAGCAGAGCTGCCCAACCAACCGCGGGCCTCGTGGGGCATGTTGGCTGTTTGGGCCCCTGGGCTGCGGGGTGACTTGTTACACAGCAGGAGCTGACTGACACACAAGAGCGAGGACCCAGGAAGGAGGGACAGCCTCAGTTAGGGTGTGCTGATGACGCAGTGTCCCCCAGACTGACAGACAGCCTGGGAGCCCGGCTGAGGGTGGGCTCTGGCCCCCGGTGACAGCCTGGATGACAGCAGTGAAGGGGGCGGCGCGTCAGGCCTTCCAGCCCTCCCCTCCCACCCCGCTCCCCCACTCAGCCCTCCCCAGCCCGGGTGCCTCGGTCTCCCCCACAGCCCTCCCCTCCCACCCCGCTCCCCCACTCAGCCCTCCCCAGCCAGGGTGCCTCGGTCTCCCCCCACTCCCCCTCAGCCTGCTGGACGAGTCTCTGCAGGCCTCTCGCTTGGGTGTCCGAGCGGTTTGCTGACCGTCTCCCACCCACCAGGTTCCAGGAGGTGCGCTTCTGCACAGAGGCCCCCAAGGGAGGCCTGGTGACCCTGGGCTCCCGGGGGCTCCCCAGAGGTGATGCCAAGTGATCTCGCGGGGCATGTGGACAAGCATTTCACTTCTTGAATTACATCTTCATTTTACTTTATTTTCCCTTTTTACTGTTTGAAGATAAGTGATTTATTAGAATAGGATGCTTATGAGGCTTACAGTCAGGGGGGTGAGGGGGTGCCATGCCCCGAGAACTTACTGGGCTACAAACAGTTCTACAGTCAGATATTTTCCCTTGTGTCCTGTTGACTCCCTTCCCCCATGTCTTCCACCCCCGGCCCCTGCCTTTTCAACCACCAGCCTGTTCTCTGTATCTGTCAGCTTGTGGGGTGGGGGCAGTTTTATTTTTGTTTTTCTGTTCCACACATAAGTGAGATCATATGGCCTTTGTCTTTGTCTGACTTAGCTCACTTGAC
>NW_011476093.1:34020-35660 GCF_000754665.1 Bison bison bison | reverse complement strand
GAAGATGGGGGTGCAGATATCTTTTTGAGTTAGTGTTTTCATTTTCTTTGGATAAGCACCTGGAAGTGGAATTGCTGGGTCTTGTAATGGTTTTGTTGTTTAATTATTTGAGGAAACTCCATACTGTTTTCTATCCTGGCTGTTTCAGTGATATCCCCCCGACACTGTAGGAGGACCCCCTTCTCTCCACACCCACTCCAGTATCTGTTGTTTGTAGACTGTTGAATGATGGCCATTCCGGCTGGTGTGAGGCGGTAGCTCATTATGGTTTTGGTTTTCATTTCCCTGATGATTCATGATGTGGATCATAGTTTTATGTGCCTGTTCGCCATTGGTATGTCTTCTTTGAATAAAACATGTCTAGATCCCCTGCCCATTTTTTAATCAGGTTTATGGTTTTTTGCTATTGAGTTGTATGAGTTCTTTACAGTTTTTGGATATTAGCTCCTTATCAGATACCTGATTCTCAAACATTTTCTCCCGTTCAGCAGGTGGTATTTTCGTTTTGTTGATGATTTCCTTTGCTGTAAGTTGGTCTGGTAGACCCATCTCTTGAATTTTCCACAGTATGTTGTGATTCACATAGTCAAAGACTTGACATAGTCAATAAATCAGAAGTAGATGTATTTCTAGAACTCTCTTGCTTTTTTGATGATCCAACGAATGTTGGAAATTTGATTGCTGGTTCCTCTGCCTTTTCTAAATCCAGCTTGAACATCTGGAAGTTAACGGTTCATGTACTGTTGAAGCCTGGCTTGGAGAATTTTGAGCATTTACTTTGCTAGCGTGTGAGATGAGTGCAATTGTGCGGTAGTTTGAGCATTCTTCGGTATTGCTTTTCTTTGGGATTGGAATGAAAACACCATTTCCAGTCCTGTGGCCACTGCTGAGTTTTCCAGATTTGCAGGCAAACTGAGTGCAGCACTTTCACAGCATCATCTTTTAGGACCTGAAATAGCTCAACTGGAATTCCGTCACCTCCACTAGCTTTGTTGGTAGTGATACTTTCTAAGGCCCACTTGACTTTGCATTCCAGGTTGCCTGGCTCTAGGTGAGTGACCACACCATCATGATTATCTTGGTCATGAAGATCTTTTTTGTACAGTTCTCCTGTGTATTCTTGCCACCCCTTCTTAATATCTTCTTCTTCTGTTAGGTTCATACCATTTTTGTCCTCTATTGTGCCCATCTTTGTGTGAAATATCCCCTTGATATCTCTTAATTTTCTTGAAGAGATCTCTAGTCTTTCCCATTCTATTGTTTTCCTCTACTTCTTTCCTCTATTGATTGCTGAGGAAGGCTTTCTTATCTCTCCTTGCTATTCTTTGCAACTCTGCATTCAAGTGGGTATATTTTTCCTTTTCTCCTTTGCCTTTCACTTCTCTTCTTTTCACAGCTGTTTGTAAGGCCTCCTCAGACAACCATTTTGCCTTTTTCCCTTTCTTTTTCCTGGGGATGGTCTTGATCACTGTCTCCTGTACAATGTCACGAACCTCCGTCCATAGTTCATCAGGCACTCTGTCTATCAGATCTAATCCCTTGAATCTGTCATTTCTACTGTATAATCGTAAGGGATTTCATTTAGGTCATACCTGAATGGTCTAGTGGTTTTCCCCACTTTCTTCAATTTAAGTCTGAAT
>NW_011476093.1:31012-32841 GCF_000754665.1 Bison bison bison | reverse complement strand
AGCTGAAACTCCAATCCTTTGGCCACCTCATGCGAAGAGCTGACTCATCTGAAAAGACCCTGATGCTGGGAAAGATTGAAGGCGGGAGGAGAAGGGGACGACAGAGGATGCGATGGTTGGATGGCATCACTGACTCAATGGACATGGGTTTGGGTGGACTCCGGGAGTTGGTGATGGACGGGGAGGCCTGGCGTGCCGCAGTCCCTGGGGTCATGAGGAGTTGGACACCTCTGAGCGACTGAGCCGAGCTTCCTCTGCTGCGCAGGAGCTTTTTAGTTGGATGTTGTCCCACTTGTTTATCTCTGCTTTTGTTGCCTTCACTGTTTTGGGTGTCAGATTCAAAAACTCATCAGCAGGAGGCTTCCCCAGCGGTCTCATGGGTAAGACTCTGCTTTTCCACCGCGAGGGGCACAGGTTCGATCCCTGATCTGGGAAATAATATCCCACATGCTGTGCAGCGCAGACGACAAGAGCATCCCCAGGACCGGCCTCCAGGAGCTCCTGCTCCTATAGGAGTCGCATGGCCAGGTCTTACATGAGGTCTTCACCTGTTTGCTTGAGTGTGTGTGTGGTGTAGGATAGGGGTTGGTCTCATTCTTTGTTCATGACTCCAGTTTTCCCAGCCCCACTTATAGAAGAGACTGACCTTTCACTTTTGGACAGGCATTTTAAATTTTAATCGTTTCATCTCCTGTTTAAAATTGTAGTGTATTTATTTTTAGATATATGTGGCTAAGCCGTATCTAGCTCAAGCAATCGATGATGTAATGTTTCCATTTAAAAGAAGTGTCAATGCAGCTGGCTGGAAAACTAGGACTTCGTAGAGGCGTCCAGACCACAGGTGCTGCTCCTTGGAGGTGACTCACAGACAGGGTGTCCCGAAACTAGAGTCGGGGTCCAGTTTGCAGGAAGAGCGTGGGCAGGGTGGTTTCCTAGAGAGGGTGTGGGGAGGGTGGTCTGTGCGCTGGGCTGAGGGCGATCGGGGGTGACGGGGGAGGTGTGTGTCCTTATCTAGCTCAGTGAGGGGGCTCCGGGGAGCAACAGGGCATCTGAGTTGGGGGGCATGTGTCTGAGGAGTGTGAAGCGAGGCAAGTGTGGCTGCAGGCCTGGGGCAGCGTTGGGAGCAGGAGGTCTGGGTCCTACGTGCTGCACCCAGGCCCCGGGGAGACCCTCGGCCAGGGAGGGGGTCAGGTCCCTGGGGGTGCCTCGCTGGGACTGCGAAGGGACATCCACTCGCCCAGGCTGGCAGCCACGCGGACATGAGGAGGGGGAGAGACTGGGGAGTGTCTCCTGTGGACCAGACGTGGGACGTGGGGCCACGTGAGCAAAGCCCTTCATGGGGGATAGAGCCGCCTTTCCTCGCGGGACACCAGGCGTCGGAGTGCCCGTCCACAGGCGGGGTTGGGGAGACTTCCCCCACAGCAGACCGTGCGCGCCCCGCTCCACCCCATCCAGCGGATAGCTTCCCGTGGCTCCCGGCCTGGAGCCTGGCTGGACCGTGAGCTGCCTCGGCCCCTGTGGCTGTCAGAGCCGGCCCCTTGCCCTGCGCCCTGTAAGCGTCCCAGTGGCGCAAGGGAGTCCATCTTTATAAAGCATAGTATTCAGCCCCGAGAAAGAAGGGAACCTGCTGCTTCCGACAACTTGGGTGGACCTTAAGGGCATCGTAGCGCCAAGTGAAATAGGCCAGGGAAAGACAGGCCCCGTGTGACGTCACCCATGTGTGGGATCTGACACAGCAGAGGGCAGGCGAAGCGGGCTGGGGCAGCTGTGTGGGCGCGGGAAATGAAGGCAGCACAGCGGGAGCACGGCGGGTCCCCGGGGCTGGGGGG
>NW_011476093.1:28863-30912 GCF_000754665.1 Bison bison bison | reverse complement strand
CGCCCCGCAGTGCACCCTCGGGAGGATCCGTGGCTGGGAGGGTACACCTCGTTCTCACCGCGGAAGAGCGCGCCGTGGTGCGGCGGGCGGGCGTGTGAGGTCTGCAGGGCCGCCCCTCCACGACGCGCAAGCACCCGCGGACAGCGCTGCGACCTGAACCTGCGCGGTGTCGCGTGCCAGCCGCGTCTCAGCGACGCTGGAGAAACACGGGCTGCCAGGAGCGGTAGCAAAGCCAGCTCAGGCTGGCCCGACGAGCGCACCGACACGGCGGCTGACGCAACCAACGTTTACTTCCCTCGGCCCGAGGGCTGGATGTTGAGACCCGGTGTCAGCCGGGCGGTTCCTCCCAAGGCCCCTCCCCTCCGGTCTATTCCGTCTTCTCCCTGTGTGCTCACAAGGACCACCGCGTGTCCTGACCTCCTCTTGGATTGGTCATACTGAACCAGGCCAGCCTGAAGACCTTATTTTAACTCGATCACCTCTCGAGAGGCCCCCTGCAGACCGTCCCCTCTGAAATGCTGGGCTTCATCATGAACTTGGTGGGGGGTTGGGGAGAGCACAGTTCGGCCAGTGACACCTACCAAGTAAATAAAAGCTCCTCAGACTCCAGGACGGGAGGCTAAACTAGAGCCCAGATCCATAAATTCACCACCAAAGCGCCGATGCTGTCCAGAGCGTGGTGCGCGCTCAGATCCCCAACTGTCCCCCAGAGAGGCTCTCAGGGTGCTTGAGCTGAGGCCCTCTGTCCCCAGGGCTCGTCGGGGGTTACCGTGACTGCCCCTCAGTCTGCTGTCGGGGCGTTCCTCCTGACTTCCCTCCCCTCCCTCGTGAAAGCTGAGTGTTTCCTCTGGAGTGGGGACGGGGATTCTCGGGGTGGGCTCACTTCCCCCCATGTGGAGACGACCTGTGACTCTTAGGTCAAGTCTAATGTTTATTTCTCTCAACAATTAAAGGTGAATTTTAGGAAATTCCTCAGTGGTCAACCAAACCCTGGCTCTCCGCATGAAAGCAGCAGGAAGATTACCCCAGACAAGCAGTGAGCCTATCTGAAAACTCGGTGGGAAAAACACGCAACCCAATCCAGAGTCAGAGTGGGACAGTTAAGTTAGGAAGGAGAGAAATTCTAAGGGCAAATGAGTATTCCTGAAATAGAAGCTGCATCAGGGTAAAATGAACAAAATAAAAATGAAAATTGAGTTCAAAAGCCTAGATTATGCCTATGAAACCTACGAGGAGGAAAAAGGCAGAATAGGCTAATTTCTTTCTACACGGAGGGGATCAGTGATCATACATTTTTTCTTGATGTCCACTTCAGAGACACGTCCATTTTAAAAAAGGGAAACCAGGAAATTAAATATAAGGCATATCACTTCCCAGTCACCAGAGGGGAAGTCAAAGAGAGTAACCTAAAATGTCAAAAAGACAAAGCGAAGACACGCAGCGAGGAAGCGGGAAATGACACCAGAAGTGACATCAGAGGCCACGACTGTTTGACGTGAAAAGGGCACACTTCCCGTTAAAAGGTAAGGGTCAAAAATGAAATCCAAGGATAACACTACTTTTCAGCAAACGCATCTAAAACAAAGTGACAAAGTTTAAAAATAAATGGGTGATCATGCAGTCTCGTTAGACCCAAGAAAGAAGCTGGAATAAAAGCAGATGTCACCTACGGCGGATTCACGTTGAGGTGAAACCAGCACAATATTGGCAGAAACCGGCACAATATTGTAAAGCAGTTATCCTCCAATTAAAAAGAAATAAAATGTAAAAACAGTAAATTCTGGGTAGACAGGTTAGAAAGTAACTAAGAGTCAAGTGGCTGTGAGGAGCGGTGGTGCAGATGCCAGGGTCAGGAGTCGGCGGCTCGCAGAGCGGAGGAGGGTCATGTTGGAGGGGCGCCCGCGAGCCACCCGAGTGCTGGGCCTCCTGCCAACCCCCAGGGGCTCACGTCTGTCCAGGTGCGCGTGAAGGGCTGCAGCGGCCCCCAGTCGCCTTGTGTGAGGGGCCCCACGAGGCCGGGTGAAGGACCCTCTGCCTGGCGTTCTGCCA
>NW_011476093.1:24071-28552 GCF_000754665.1 Bison bison bison | reverse complement strand
ACCGGGACGCCCCACCGCGGCCCCCACCCTCAGCCTGCGTCGGCCACCGCACAGGCCTCCCCGCCTGCCCCTGCCCGGCTCTCGGCCCCTGGCATCCCTGAAGCCGACTGCGTGCCCCCCCAGGCCATCCGGGTCCCTGCTTGTCCACAGAGGCCCGTGCGGCCCCTCGCCCTCCTGTGGAAGACCACCCGACCCCCGATGTTAGGCTGCAGCCCTCACAGCCTCACTCCGCTTCCGCAGGCCAGGCTCGCTTACTGCCTTGTCTGAGAATTAAATCCCTGCCGCACCACCTGGCCCCACCCCACCTCTGGAGCCCCCAGCCTGTCCTCAGCATGTGAGGTCACAGGGCGACTGTCTGTATGAGGTCACCGGGCGTCCGTGTGACGTCACAGGGCGTCTGTGTGAGGTCACAGAGTCTGTGTGAGGTCACAGGGCATCTGTGTGAGGTCACAGGGTGTCTGTCCTCTGACCTCTTGTGACGCGTGATGCCCCCCAGCCCCACCCATGTCGCCACAAATGGCGAGAGTTCCTTCTCTTACAGCCGAAGAATATTGCACTGTGTATATACACCATATCTTCTTTACTGTGTTTATTTTATTTATTTATTTGGCCGTTCCAAGTCTAGCTGTGGTGTGTGAGATATAGTTCCCCGACCGGGGACAGAACCGGCCCTGCATTGGGAGTGCGGAGTCCTCACCCCTGGCCCCAGGGAAGCCCCCTGAGGGTGACTCCTCTCTGCTGGAGTGTTGGGGCGCCGCAGTGAACACGAGGTGCAGCTGTCTCCTGAGCGGGCGGCTTGCTTTCCCTCAGAGGAATGCCAGGCGTGGCAGGGCCGAGTCGCAGGGCAGTTCCTCTGTGAAACTTCGAGGACGCGCCACTCACAGCCCCGTGTGTGGCCTTTCCCGTCCTGACGTCTCTGTTGTCTCCCAGACTTTCTGAACCCCCACCCCGGGTGTCTCCTCCTCTGCCTCCATGTCAGGGCCCCGCCCGCAGGTGCTGACGACAGGACACGGAGCACCAGGTCCTGGGAGCCGGCCACGTTCCCCCAGGATGCCCGCCCCAGGACACGTGCCCCCAGGATGCCCGCCCCAGGACACGTCCCCCCAGGACACCCCACCAGGACATATGCCCCCAGGACGCCCCGCAGGAGACCCCAAGATGCCGGTGGTGACGGCCTCTGAAGGAAGCCACAGAGCAAGGGTTTCGGCCTCGGCAAAGCTTACAGCCTTGTGGATAAACTCAAGTCAAACGTGGTTTCCCTGTCACTCCAAATAGTCCTGGCTGAAGCTGAGGGATTTTCTTGTTGAAACCACGAGAAGGACCGAGAAGACCCGCGAGTCCCAAGAGCCGAGCGTCAGCGGGATGAAGAGATTGGGGATCCGACAGATCTGCCTGGGCTCCTGGACAGCACAGGCCGGCAGTCGTGGCTGCCACGCGACGGGGGCCCTCCCCGCGGGAGGCTCGGAGCCGCACCACTTTCCGTCTCCTTTTCACAGCCGCGGGCCGTGAAGAACACCCCTGCGGGCAGCGTCAAGGCCCCACGCGGACATGTGGGATGGAAAGCGCTGCTGTGGGGAGGCGAGCGTGGGGGTGGGGGTCCCGGAGAGCACGAGCAAGCCGCGGCTCACGAGCACGCTCCAGCTCGGTGGCTGAGGGCGAGGGCGGTGCTGGGGTCACGGGTGTGCTTCTAGGAGCCCACCCCGCCCGCGCCCAGATGCGGTGTGGACCTCTAGAGGGAGGGCTGTGTGGCTGGGGTGTAGACGGGATAGCAGCTGTGCCCCGAACTTCCTGCCACGATGGAAACGCCGCACGTCCGCCTGTCTGTCCGGCGCAGGGGCCACGAGCCACGAGCCCCGGGGCATGGCTAAGGCGACCGTGGAGCTGGCTTTCAGCTCTGCTCCACTGCAATCAACTGTAATTCACTGAGACTTGGATTTAGACGGTGACCTGAAGCTTCCGTGTCAGACCCAGAGCTGAGACCTCAGGCAGTGAACCCAAAGCACGGCTGAAAGGAGAGAGCAAAAAAAGGCTGGGGCAGCCCCCAGGAAGTCTGTTCCCCCGCCGCACTGAGGAGGTGCCCGGCCGGCCCCCCACCACCCCACCCCCGCTGGGGCAGCCACCAGGGTCCTGGAGCAAACAGCCACTTACTCCCTTGCTCTGAAGACTCCCTGCAGTTAAGTAATGAACAAGGTGAGATGCATACGGACTGGAAAGGGGGAGAAAACTTCATCACTGAAAATGGTGGCACCATCGACCGAGGATGCAGAAACATTGGAAACAGGGAGTGAGCTCACCAAGGTGGAGAGTTATAAAATTAACGTATCAAAATCAATGCCTTTTCTATGTAAAACATAAACAGCTAAAACCGTAATGAAGGGAAAGAACTCACCCTCAGTGGCAACTGAAAATATGAAGTGCCTAAAAAATCTGGAGGAAAGCGAGGGCTTCCATGAAGAGAATGGTGAAGCTCGACTAAAAGACTTAAAATAAGATAGGATAATTGGAGAGGCCTGCCTTTTTATTAACTAGGAAGACAAAGTTGTAAAGATGTCAGTCCTCTCTGCATCAAAATTCTAATTGAATTTTTTGACAAAAAAGCTCAATTGAACTTGACAAAAGTATTCAAAATATGAACAGATACATCCATGGAAGAGAAAAGAGAATCCAGAAATAGAGCCATAAATATATGAGTGTTTAGCAGCTAATAAAAATGGCATGAAAAATTGAGGAAATGATGGATTGTTTAATAAATGGTACTGGTATAAATGTGTAACCATTTGGAACAAATAAAGCTGAATCTCTACTTCATTTCTTATACTAAAAAAAAAAATCCAAAAGCATCAAAATTCAAATGTCAGAAAAGAATCTAAAAACGTAATGCAAGAAGGCGTGGGTGGTGGTTGCTGGCGAGGAAAGCCTTTCTGAGAGCCAGGGTGGAGGGGCTGAAATACCTTCTGAGGAGACCAGAGGCGACTGGGAGCAATGCCTTGCTGTCCGGAAGCAGAGGTCACTTGTCTCCAGGATGTGAAACACTCACAGATCATCGAGGAAAAGTTACACCACCGTGGAAGAGAGGGCAAAGTGGATGAGCAGGCAGACGACCAAAGAGAAATGTAAACGTTTCTCCTCCCCCTAAAGAAGACAATGCAAAGCAGGCCGACTTCACTGTAGAGGAGAGAGGTCAAATTAAATCAAGATTGTGACACTGTGTTCGCCTCCCCTTGGGAAAGTGGGAAAGACTGACAGCCCGCCGCTGGTGAGGGGTCAGTGGTGGCCTGCGTGCCTGAGACTGTCCAGGAAGGACGCGTGGTGACAGCTGACGGACCGGATCTTCTGGTCTCCTCACCCGGGAGGAGATTCCAGGGACGCGTCTACACACACCTTACACAGAGACGCGTGTGCAGGCGCGTCCACGGCTGCCTTGTCCAGAACAGTGGGATGTGCGCACACACAACTCCAGTGTCCAGCGTGGGGAGGGGGCGGGATAATCACCCTGGTCAGGTGACCAGTCTCTGACAGGGGCCCACAAGCAGCCAGGAGATGGGCTGGAGATGAGCACGCTGCCCGCGGAAATGCAGACTGACCTTGTGCCTGTGTTTGGGCCTCGGGCACCACCGTGCTCCCCACCCCGTCTGCTCTGCAGGCCCCTAGCTCCCGTATACCCCGTCCCTGTCACCACCCCCCAGAGTCTTACTGCCACATGCAGCTCTGAGCACCCGCGCCTGGCCCTGCTCCCCTCTGTGTGGGGTGCCCTCCTCTGGCCCTTCTCAAGTGGACTTTCCTTTGAAGCCTCCCCCTCCAGGGGCCCTTCCCTGACCCCAGCAGGCTTCCCGTCCCTCATCCTCTCCCCAGATGCCTGTCACTCTCTTGACAGTGTCGTCACAACTGTAAGGCTTGTCCAGTTGATGACTGAGGGCCAGGCAGAGCTCAGCCTCTGTGTGGGTGGAGCTCCCTCCCCACCCCTCCCTGCCTCCTTACCCCACCAGGGCGTCCCACCCACAGCAGGCGATGGGGCGTGAAGGGCATCTTCAAGAGTCTGGCAAGCTCTTCCCTGGTTTTAGAGATGAGACCAGTGGGCACTGCGACACGCTGCCCAGACCCCTGGCTGGGAGCACTGCTGAAACAGAAAGTCCTCACCACTGGCCTTCTCAGGGTAGGGTCCCCTGCTGCAGATGCCACTGCCCCAGTAGGCGTACCCACACGGGTGAGTCAGGGCCTGGCCACCTCCCCAGGTCGGGATGCCTCTGGAGGCCCCCTAGCTCCAGGCCTCCTAGCCTCACCAAGGCTGCCATGGCACCTGCACTCATCTTGGTGTTACCACCTGCCTGCCCCCCAGGGCCCTCCTCAGTGCACACCCTGCTCCCTGAGTTCTGACGTTGGTGGATCTGATGTTGAGGTGGATGGGTCAGTGCCCAGCCCAGGTCACACCTAGGGCACAAGAATCCAGGTCTCTCAGCTCCAAGCTGGGGGCGGGGGCAGGG